>NC_137035.1:10637623-10662623 GCF_032717465.1 Coenobita brevimanus | reverse complement strand
GTTGTGGACCCCTGTCTGACGCCGATCCTGGATGTTACAATGGCTGTCTCAATAATGCTCAAAGTAACCCCGTATATCGCCACCAGCGCCGTTAACATTTGCGACCCGCACCCCAACTCACGTAACATGCGAAACAATTTGGCGCTAAGGATCCGGTCGTATGCCATTGAAAAATCGACAAAGCAAACAAATAACTTATGCTTTCTCCTGTGGGCCAAATCAATTAACAGTCTAAGTGTCACAACATGTTCAATGCAGCCCCGGCCCTCCAGACTCCCTGCCTGCTCCCGACATGGAACAAACCACATAATTAACCGAGTTGATAGCACCACGTCATACAGCTTTGCCAAACAATTTATTATATTTATACCACGGTAATTCTTGGGTAATGATCTGTTACCTTTCTTAAATATCGTGACCATATGGGCCAACCGCCAGGATGTGGGATAAGACACACACACACACACACACACACACACACACACACACACACACACACACACACACACACACACACACACACACACACACACACACACACACACACACACACACACGGCATCGTCGGAGGAAGACGTCCTTTACCGGCGCTCCATTCCAGCTCAACACGGCCAGAGGCATTACCTAAATAAGTATCTTTGAATAAGTCAAGCTCTGTACCAGGTTAGACTAAATGATTTTTCATTATTAAAAGGAAAAGAAATAATAAGTTTAAATAAGACTGGTTCAATCAACAAAGAACCACGATGCGTTGAGTCAGCTGGGTTTGTTTATACTACGGCAACACGCGGAAAGTGTAAGTACATATTCTTCATTTAGTATTACAAAATGGATACATACTTCAGTAAAACCAATTTGGAAAAGAAAAGGGATAAAAATAAAAAGCAAAATAATGATTTCTACCAAGAACTGGTTGAAGTGGAGACTCACAATAGACTGGTTGAACGTGTACACAAACTAGAAATGGCTTTCAAAAATGAAATTGATGAAATAAAGAAGCAAATGCACTTGCAAAAGGAAGAGATAGAAAAACTGGGAAGGGAGGCCAATAAGAAAGACACAACCATCAGTGAACTAACAGTGGAATTGAATACGCTTAGAAAGAAAGTGAGTGAAATGGGAAGTACAGTACTTAATCACGAGAGTCTTATGGAAGAGTTAAAAAATGACACAGAGACAATTAGACAAGCAAGCAGTCTTATGGACCAGAGCAGTGATATTGAGGAGAAGATAACACAGGTGAATGAAGCTGTGCAAAGCTACAAAAATGATGTAGAAACCACGTATGCTGAAATGGTGAAAGTAAAGAAAGACTTAGAAACAAGGGTGGAGGAAAAAAACATTAAAAAGGAAGTGAAAAGAATAATCCAAAACAATCCAAAGTTAGTCAGAGATTCAGTAGAAATAAATAAATCAATAGTAATCACTGGTATAGAAGAGGAAGATATTAAAAACAAAATCACTGGAGACAAAAAGGAGATGGCAAATGTAATGAGCTTACTGAAAGAAGTGTCAGAGGAAATCTGTAGTAAAGACATAGAGGAACACAAAAGGTTAGGGAAATACGAGAAAAGCAAGACAAGACCTCTAAAGGTGACTTTCCAGAGTGTAAACACTGTGGAAGAGATACTAAAAAATGCAAAGAATCTTATGGAAAAAGAGGAGTTCAAAAATGTATGGATAAAAAGATGCCTAATACAAGAGGAACTGGAATTACTGAAAGAGAAATGGGAGGAAGCAAAAACAAAAAATGAGGGAAGATCAGAAGAGGACAAGAAGAAATTTTTTTTACAAAGTAATAGGATTGCAGGTACGAAAGTGGTACACAAACAGGATGGAAGAAAAAGGAGGAAGTTAGTAGAACCATGTCATGACAGGTATATAAACAAGATGATAAAGTTGATGTACTCAAATGTGGATGGAATGGTATCTAAATTACTAGAGATGAATGATTATGTCAGAGAAAATGAACCACACATAATATGCCTAACTGAGACAAAATTAACACCAAGGATATCCAATGACATACTAAACTTAGAGGAATACAATATATGGAGAAGAGACAGAAACTTAAAAAAAGGAGGAGGAATTATAATATTAACTAAGAAAAATCTAAAAGTCAAGGAAATAAACCTAGATATACCATCACAAGTAGAACTGATTGCAGTAGAGATCGACACATCTGAAGGTAAAGTAATTGTAGCCAATTTGTATATGTCACCCAGATCAAACACGTGGGAAAGAGACGAATATGAGGACCTGGCAGAGAGTATAATTCAGAGTATAAGATCCTTGCTACATAAAATGGAAGAGAAATCGGAAAGAATTATACTAACTGGGGATTTCAATACAAATATAAATTGGAATACTCTAGATATAAATAGCCAAGAAAGCTGTTGGGACCAAAAGCTCCTGGATCTCGTACAAGAGTTTTTCTTAACGCAACATGTGAGGGAAACCACTAGAAAAAGAGGACTTGATGTACCTTCAGTGCTAGATCTAATATTTACTAGGCAAGAAAATGACATTGACGGTTTAATATATCACCCTCCACTTGGCAAAAGCGATCATGCAGTACTAAATTATAACTTCAGGATAGCATATGACATAGTAAACAGCAATGACAGTTACAAAAAGAGACTATACTATAAAAGGGGAAATTATCAAGACCTAAAAAAGTATTTCTTAGACGTTGATTGGGAAAATGAGCTTAGAGGACAAGATTTAAATGCTGTATATAAAAAATTTTGTGAATTTTATGAAATAAGAGTCCAGAAGTACATCCCACAGCACAAAGAAGCAGATAAGAAAATACAGAAATGGTTCAATACAGAATGTAAAAAATCAAAAGAAAGAAGAGATTTGTTGTGGAATAGATACAGAAGACACAATAGTGAAAGGGCGTATAATAATTACAAACAGGCAAGAAACGACTATACAAGAATAAGGAGGGAAGCCCAAAAACAGTTTGAGGAGGATATAATAAATAAAAGTAGTGATCAACCAAAGCTGTTTTACAGCTATATCAGAAGCAAAACCAAAGTAAAAGATATAATACAATCCATCACGGACGAGGGAATCACTTATACACAAGAGAAAGATATTTGTGAAGCACTAAATAAGAAAGTAGATTAGACAGAGGAAAAGCAAGTGGTCCTGATGAAATTTCATGTTGGGTGTTACGAGAATGTGCAAAGGAGTTAAGTAAACCATTATTTTTAATTTTCAAGAAATCCTTGAGTCAAGGGAAACTACCTGATATTTGGAAAAAAGCAAATATAGTCCCCTTATTCAAGAAAGGAAATAGACAAAATCCTCTCAACTACCGACCAGTATCACTGACCAGTGTTGTAAGCAAGGCATTAGAAAAACTTATAAGAAAAGCTGGGTAAATCATCTAGAAGAACACAGTATGATAACAGAAAGACAGTTTGGCTTCAGAAAAGGAAAATCATGTGTTACTAATCTGTTGAGCTACTATGACAGAGTAACAAACACAATACAGGAAAGGGAAGGATGGGTGGACAGTATCTATTTAGATTTCAAGAAAGCTTTTGACACAGTACCACACCAAAGACTTTTATGGAAGCTGTACCATCAAGGAGGAATTCGAGGCAAACTGTTTTGTTGGATGCAAGACTTTCTCATAAAAAGAGAAATGAGGACAGTACTAAGAGGAAACTACTCATCATGGAAAGAAGTGACTAGTGGAGTACCACAGGGTTCGGTGCTGGCACCAATCATGTTTCTAGTGTACATAAATGATATAAACAGTAACACTGGAAATGAGAGCTATCTGAATATGTTTGCAGACGATGCAAAACTACAAAGGAGAATTACTAGCACAGACTCTTGTAGGGAGCTACAAGAAGAATTAAATAAACTTCATGAATGGAGTAGTACATGGCAAATGAAATTCAATGTGGACAAGTGTCATGTAATCAAGTTTGGTAAAAGTGGAAAAAGACCTGATTGGGATTATAAGCTAGGAAATAAAACCCTATACACATCAGAAAGAGAGAAAGACCTAGGTGTGATTATCAATAACAGACTATCTCCGGCTGACCACATCAGCGAGAAGGTACGGAACATGTATACACTGCTTGCAAATATGAGAATAGCATTCACATACATAAATGAAGACATGCTAAGAAGGATAATAACATCATTCATTAGACCAACCCTGGAATATGCATCAATAGTCTGGAGTCCTCATCTCAAAAAGCATATAGACAAGATTGAAAAAGTTCAAAGGGCCGCTACAAGATGGATACCAAGCTTAAGGAACCTAAGCTACGAAGAAAGACTAAATAAACTGAATCTACCAACACTACAGGAGAGAAGGAAAAGAGGTGACATGATAATGCTATATAAGTGCATATCAGGAAAGGAGAAAATAGACATAAATGATTACTTAACATATGGAGAAGCATCAGCAAGAGGACACTGCAAAAAACTGCATAAGAAGAGAGGTGATAAAGACGTAAGGAAATTCAGTTTCCCAAACAGAGCAATTGATCAATGGAATGCACTACCGAATGAAATAGTGTGTGCCAAAACAATTCACAAATTTAAGGATATGTACGATAAATATGGTCTAAGACACGGGACAATACGAGCTTGACTCATTCCTGTAAAGATATAATTAGGTAAGAATTAGGTAAGGTAAGAACACACACACACACACACACACACACACACACACACAATTATAGCATAATCGCTGACTTTTATCCTGCTCTGATCTCCCCTCACCAAACTGATCACATTCAATTTGCCAGGTCTGGGCGGCTGATTTCACCAACACAGGTACATCAGTCATCCCAGACTGTTTCCCCAACAGTTTTAAAAGTTGCCTTAACATAACTATCTACGTAGGGAAATTTATGTGTGTGTGTGTGTATGTACACCCACGCACCAAAGTTTCTGTACCCCCCTCAGTGGAAATAAGTGGAAGTCAAGGTTAGAGAGAGGGCAGGCGAACGGACAACCGTGAGTGGTAGTTTGGTACTGAGCTACGAGACGAATGGTCAGAGACTTAATGAAAATGGATTCGAAACATTTCCATGCTATTCACCTGCAAAACATTATGCGTTCGTAACATACATGGCATATAATAAAACATAGACTACATGTTATCATGGAGTCCTGTGAAACTGGTCCAGACACGACCCATCTGTTTCGCATCCTCATCATACAAATAAAACACCGAGCCAGTTGTATGTCGACCTTAGCTGCGAGTCGTCATTATCACTGCAGTGATAATTGTTCTGATTATGTTATACCTGGATTGTTCCTAGCCATAATGTAGAATGACTGTGAATTTAATGCTGATTCCCACACTAGCTCTGCGGATGGTTATAAACGTTAAAATTATTATATGTGGACGAATAAACCACATTGTGATGGGCAGCGGAGAGCATTCACCAATAGTTATTTTCCTTGAGACTCTGCCTCTTCTATTACTCTTACTTCCCGGTATCCTCTTACTACGAGCCGTCATATTCCTTAGGGGGTGTCTAGTCATCCAGTCCTATAACCCCTACTGTATTGCATTATTCGTCACATCCTCACGCCCACATAAACAGCTTTAGCACAAGACTGCTGAATCTGTTACTACAATTATTGGCACTGCCACTACTAACCCCCTTTTTCCCACTGACTGTGTCTAATTTTCCTCACAATACTGCTACTGCGTCTCCTTTTTTTTTCTCTCTCTTATGCAAGGAAGATGGGACCAAAGGCCAGCAGCGCACAAACCGTCCTTCTAAGAAAAAAAAAAAAACACACACACACACACAAAAGAGAGCTAAAATCAAGATCCGTTCATTTCGAGATTCCTGGACACACTGCGTCTGAAATAATAACAACAACATAGATGTGTAGTGTTCCTAGGTTTACATATAAAACTGCAGACTCAAACGTTCTTATATTATGGAGCACTGATATATTAACCACAATTATTATCATTATTATTATTATTATTATTATTATTATTATTATTGCTATAACTACGACGACATCTGCAAACGAGGAGGGTAACAGTTTCGTCAGGTCTTCATATACCGATGGAGACATTCTTCCTTTGTCTGTCCATGTCCAATCGTTTGCTTGTTTTTCCGCAAAATTCTCCTGGGCTATTTGATGGATGTCAGTGAAACGTCACATTTGTATTTTAGTGGGTTGTAGGCATGTCGTGCTCTACGTAATTATTCCCAGACAGCTGTAGTGATCCCACAAAGGACTACAGTGAGTTGTATTACCATGGTGAGGTGCTATAGGGAAGGTCCAGTGGTAATGATAAGAACGGTCTGTGGTCGGTTCGGTGTTTAATATATCAGTGCTCCATAATGTAAGCACGTTTGGGTCTGCAGTTTTATATGTAAACTTCGGAACACAATACATCTATGTTGTTGCTATTACTGTAATTATTATTATCGGCCGCTGTTAGAAGGCGGAGCGATAATGTTATTGCATGCATCTATGTGTGTGTGTGTGTGTGTGTGTGTGCGTGTATGTGTGTGTGTGTGTGTGTGTGTGTGTGTGTGTGTGTGTGTGTGTGTGTGTGTGTGTGTTCCCATTATATCTCACGGACGGACCAGCATGAAACCCTCAGGGTATCAAGATATGGCCAAGATCTTGGCCAAGTTCGAAAATGGGCACTCGGGGTCAAGGTCAAGGTCAACAAAATGACTGCCAAAGGTCAACTAGTTTTTATCGGCCGCCTTTAGCACCATTGTGTGATGAATGGCCTGAGTTAACAATGTGAAACCTTCAGCGTATAAAAATGTGGCCTAAATTTTGGACTTGGTCAACAGCATATTTTGGTGGGCGATTGGCATTCGGCTCTCAAATGTCGTTTTTACATTATTAATGTACAGTATACCACGTATATTCACCGGTAAAAGGTGGACAACAGGCCTGGTAGCCCAGGGATAATGTGAGGCCAGCCTTACATAGCCTACGTCCGAGCTGTAGGTCATGTGAGTCTCCATGCCAAAAATTTGTCATATATATATATATATATATATATATATATATATATATATATATATATATATATATATATATATATATATATATATATATATATATATTGTTATGGAACAGAGAAAGATAATGTACACTTTAAGTGAGAATACTAATAATCTCTACTGTCCCGTAAAGGTCCAGGTTCAAAACAAAAGAGTTAGGTAAAATTACAAGTTAAAGTTTAATGCTCAAACTAACAACAAAACATTCAGGACTCATAAGGATAATGTAATGGCAAAAAACAGGTTAAATATATGGTTAACTGCAATAGCCTCTATTAACACGAAATTAGCAAGAATAAATATATCTAAGTCAGCCCTGATAAAATGAAAATACACTGGTTAATGCTCAGTTAATGCAAGATAAATTATTACAGATACAAAATATTATCAAAAATGACTGACAAAAAGAACCTTTACATAAATCACACACACAAAAAAAAAAACTCACTAGGCCTAAGAATTAACCCTATGCTACACAGCACAAGAAAAAATGCAACAACAGTTATACTCAAATTACACAGCTGCTAGATGGTTGGAGACTTCCGGAGCACTCACAACAATAACTGTACAGGGGAGGACAGAGATGTGAACAAAATGAGGAGCAGATCTAAGTGGCAATGATGCAGAGACTGAGCTCATTATATAGGGGCCAGCAGAGCTTGATACAACTTGTAAGAAGGACGCGCAAATGAAGCCATGGGGACAAAGAGTTGACAATCCCGCACTGAACAACAGAAAGGACGACTTACTCTACTATAACGGTAGAAGGGGGGGACTGAGGCAGAACACGCTCGTGATCAAACAGGCAGCACACTGTACGTTAGAATTACACAAAGGATGATGAAATCATAGGCTATGTAACACCTTCCCACAAAGAAAAAGAAATTTACAAAGGAAATTTCTTATTATTCTAAAACAATCTGTCTAAAGTCTAGATAAGCAATCTGCAATAACATTTTCTTTCCCCTTGACATGTTGTATGTCTAATGAATACTCCTGAAGAAGTAGACTCCATCTTGTCAATCTCTGATTTTTATCTTTAAACTTACTAAGGAATTTCAGTGGGTTATGATCGGCATAAATGACTATGGGGTCAAAAAAAGAACACAAATAAAATGAAAAATGCTGTAAACCCAAAATCAAGGCCAAAAGCTCTTTCTCAATAGTTGAGTAGTTCTTTTGAGGTGGAGTGAACTTCTTACTGTAATAAGATACAGGATGTTCAATACCCTGATCATCCTCTTGCAGCAAAACAGCCCCAGCTCCTGTATCACTTGCATAAACAGACATCTTAAAAGGCTTAGCAAAATTTGGAGTAGCGAGCACTGGCTGACTTAATAGGATACCTTTAAGTTTGCTGAAAGAGGATTCACAGTTATCGGTCCAGACAAATTTAACTCCCTTTTTCAGTAGGTCTGTAAGTGGTGATACAAGAATAGAAAAGTTAAGAACAAATCTAATGTAATCACCTACCATTCCCAAAAATCTTTGTAGCTCTTCCCTACTTTTAGGTCTGGGAAGATCACTTATAACCTGAACCGTAGCTCCTGGCGGTGCAACATGTCCATCACCAATTACATACCCAAGGTACTGAACTTTAGCTTGACCAAACTCACACTTTGATAAATTAGCTACAAGATTAGCCTGAACTAAACGGTCAAGAAATTTACTGACATGGCATAGGTGATCTTTCCAGCTGTCACTGAAGATTAATACATCATCAATATAAACAACACACCCTGCCAAACCCTCTGTTACAACATTCGTGAGCTTCTGAAATGTGGGTGGTGCATTCTTCATACCATATGGCATTACCGAACATGCAAAAGTCTTTCCTAGTGTTACAAAACATGAGATCTCCCTAGCACGTTCAGTCATAGGTACTTGCCAGTATCCCTTTAACAAATCAAACTTACTTATGTACCTAGCCTTTCCGATCTTGTCTATGCAATCTTCCACACGAGGGAGAGGGTAAGTGTATGTTTTGGTTATCTGATTAACACGTCTGTAGACAATGCAAAGCCGCTGTGACCCACCTGGCTTAGGGACTAGAGTGACAGGAGAACTCCACTCGCTCCGACAGGGTTCAATCATCTTGTAGTCCAACAGGTAGCCAAGCTCCTTCTGGATGAGAGGAACTTTCACTGGGTTCACACGGTAAGGAGGCAATTTAATTGGCTTTGCGTCTCCAACATCGACATCATGCATCAACACAGTGGTTCTTCCTGGAGTGGCACGGAACACTTGTGGGTACTCCTGCAGTAATGCCGAAAACTCCTGCGTTTCCTCGGGAGGTAGATGAGAAAGCTTAGTCTGGAGATCATTCATGATATCAGGATTCTTCCCCAAACTATCACTCAGGCTCATACTACATGGGAGAGCTTCACTTGCAGACTTGGGTGGAACAGCTACAGTGCAGACTGGGTTATTTTCGTCCCGCCTGTGATATAACTTTAGCATGTTCATGTGACATAGTTGCTTGCTCTTTCTACGATCCGGTGTGGTGATGACATAGTTGACATCACTGAGTTTCTTCTCCACGAAATAAGGACCACTAAACTTGGCATGAAGAGGTTGCCCATGCACTGGTAGCAGAATCAAAACCTGATCTCCTGGCTGAAAGTGGCGTAACCTGGACTTCTCATCATACCAAGTCTTCATCTTCTCCTGAGCAGCTCCTAAATTCTCTCTCGCCAGCTGTAAAGCAGTGGACAGCCGTTCTTTGAACTTCATCACATTCTCCAGCAGGTTGACGTCATCTTCCTCCGACAGCCACCATTCCTTGAGTAACTTAAGGGGTCCTCTTACTTCATGGCCAAACAGTAGTTCAAAAGGTGAGAAGCCCAGTGATTCATTTGGAGATTCTCTTGCGGCAAACACAACGAATGGAAGACCTTTATCCCAGTCTTTCTGATGTTCCAAACAATATTTCTTGAGCATCGATTTGAGTGTTTGATGATATCTCTCCAACGCTCCTTAGGTCTGGGGATGGTAAGCTGAAGACGTGATCTGGGTGATGCCCAACTCTTTCAGAGACTGCTTGAAAACATTCGACATGAAATTACTTCTCCGGTCTGACTGTACCTCCTTGGGCAGACCAAACTTTGTGAAGAACCCTAGCATTTCCTTAACCACGTTCTTTGCTGAGATATTTCTAAGTGGAATGGCTTCAGGATAACGAGTAGCCATATCAATCAGGGTCAACACATAAGAAAATCCTGAAGAAGTCTTAGGAAGAGGGCCCACAATATCCACCAACACACGGGTGGAAGGCGCCTCAAAAGGAGGAATGGGAACTAGAGGTGCAACCTTTTCGGTCTGATTACACTTCCCCACAAATTGACAGGTGTGTGATAAGACTTACAATACCAGGAAACATCCCTGAAGATACCTGGCCAGTAGAAGTGTTTCAAAATGCGTGCCACAGTCTTCCTCACTCCAAGGTGTCCTGCCAAACTGGAATCATGAGCCACGCTAATGATATCCTGCCTACAAACATGAGGGATGACAACTTGATGTACAACCTCCCATTCACAGTCGGCTGATACTGTTGGGGGTCTCCAATTCCTCATAAGTACTCCTGACTTTATATAATAACAAGTAGAAGCACCAGCTGACTCTTCCTCACTGCAAGCAGAGTTAGCTAGACCTTTCAACTCAGGGTCAGCAACCTGCAACTCAACCAACTCTTGACGAGACAAATTATCAACACTACGGTGTACTGCCTCATCTGGTGAGTGGTCCACATTAGCAAGAAAAGTGTAAGCTAGGATAACATCATCATCATCATTATCCTCTAAATCACCAGTAACTTTAGACTTAGCCCTAGTGACAGCACATGCAGGGAACACATCAGGGACATCACAATCATGGGTCGCAGCCACTGGCTCACTAGACAACTGAGGAGCTGGACACACTTGACTTCCACCAATATCATTCCAAGTAAGAAAGTTACACCTGACATTGGGAGTGTCTCAACCAACCCAACCATAACGGAACCATTAACAAAACCAGACTCTAAATTCACTCTGCAGAGGGACAGAGAAGTAATTATTCCCTACACCTTGTAAGATTACAGTTTCATCAGAGGAATTAACATTAGAGCCTAGAACACTGGTTAGCATAAGGGATTGGCAAGCACCTGTATCACGATATATTTTAACTGATTTCCTGTCATTACTGTCCAGAGGACTGACAAAACCATCAGACAGGAAATGAGCACATGAACTCTTCAGAGTGTCACCCACGTTACTACTCAAAAGAGGAGCTCCATCATGAGAATTTAAGTTTCCCCTCAAAGCAGGTTCAGTTAACTCAGTTAAAGAATTCTGGGAACTCTCAAGAGTGGACACTAGACCAATTGACTGAATATTTAAAGACTCCTTTTTGTTCACATCACGCTGTCTCCTGAAACATTTCTCCGTAGTATGACCAAGCTTACTACAATAAGTACATTTACTTTTCTGAAATCTAGAGATGAAGCTGGTATTTACTTCCTGAGAAACATCATCTTTATTCTCTTTCCTGTTACCTGTACTCTGAGTAGAGGCAACGTACTTACTCTCAGCTTTCCCTTTTTCTTTAGAATATCTTTTCTGAGTGAGAACATACTCATCAGCTAAAACTGCAGCATCAGACAAATTATCTATTCTTTTCTCATCAAGATATAGGCTTACATCTTTATAAATACACCTCTTGAAGTCCTCCAGCAAAATCATCTGCTTATATTTACCAAAATCAGAATCCACATTCTTAAAATTTAACCACTGCTCTAACAAATCTTCTTTGATTTTTACATACTCAACATGGGATTGCTTATCTTGCTTGTAAGTTGTCCTAAATTTTACTCTATAAGCTCCAGGAACAAGCTCATAGGCCTTAAGAATCAAGCTCTTAACGACATCATAATTATCAGATTGATCCTGAGGAAAAGATGCATAAGTTACTTGAGCTTTACCGGTTAGAACAATTTGAAGGAGTACTGGCCAATACCTTTTGGGCCAATTAAGACCTGTAGCTACCCTTTCAAACAGCTGAAAATACTTTGTTAAATCAGATTCATTAAAAGGAGGGACAAGTTTAACATTTTTAGCCACATCAAAATCATCAGAGCTAGATGATCCAGTTCAACCTTGTTTCATGCGATACTCATGGTCTGTCTGAATCCTGGCAAGTTCAATTTGTGCCTGTATCTGTGCCTCCAGAATACGAGCCTGAGACTCCGCCTCCTTAGCATTTGCCTGAAATTCAGCCTCCTGAATACGAGCCTGAGACTCCGCCTGCTTAGCCTGAGACTCTGCCTCCTTAGCCTGAGACTCAGCCTCCTTAGCACGTGCTTGAAATTCAACCTCCTTAACACGAGCCTCCTGCAGGGCTAGCTGTAACTTAGCTAATCAATCTGCATTTGCTCATTTGGAGGAGTTACATTAAAGAAGCTTTTATTAATCATGCCAACAATTTGATCTTTAGAATGATGAGAGTGAACTGCAATTCCCAATTGTTGAGCAACAAGCTTAAGTTCATTCTTTGTTCTGTTTTCTACATCACACAGTGTTTGCACATTTGACAAAAAATCTTTGGCTTCATCAAGTGTAGAAATAGTAGACATCATGAATAAATCACAGTCACAAAATATCAAGCAATATCCTTATGATAATATCCTGAATATCCTGGCGAGGTCGCCAAATTTATGTTATGGAACAGAGAAAGATAATGTACACTTTAAGTGAGAATACTAATAATCACTACTGTCCCGTAAAGGTCCAGGTTCAAAACAAAAGAGTTAGGTAAAATTACAAGTTAAAGTTTAATGCTCAAACTAACAACAAAACATTCAGCACTCATAAGGATAATGTAATGGCAAAAAAACAGGTTAAATATATGGTTAACTGCAATAGCCTCTATTAACACGAAATTAGCAAGAATAAATATATCTAAGTCAGCCCTGATAAAATGAAAATACACTGGGTAATGCTCAGTTATGCAAGATAAATTATTACAGATACAAAATATTATCAAAAATGACTGACAAAAAGAACCTTTACATAAATCACACACAAAAAAAAAAACTCACTAGGCCTAAGAATTAACCCTATGCTACACAGCACAAGAAAAAGTGCAACAACAGTTATACTCAAATTACACAGCTGCTAGATGGTTGGAGACTTCCTGAGCACTCACAACAATAACTGTACAGGGGAGGACAGAGATGTGAACAAAATGAGGAGCAGATCTAAGTGGCAATGATGCAGAGACTGAGCTCATTATATAGGGGCAGCAGAGCTTGATAAAACTTGTAAGAAGGACGCCCAAAAAAGCCATGGGGACAAAGAGTTGACAATCCCGCACTGAACAACAGAAAGGACGACTTACTCTACTATAACGGTAGAAGGGTGGGATTGAGGCAGAACACGCTCGTGATCAAACAGGCAGCACACTGTACGTTAGAATTACACAAAGGATGAATAAATCATAGGCTATGTAACAATATATATATATATATATATATATATATATATATATATATATATATATATATATATATATATATATATATATTTATGTATATATATATATATTGTTACATAGCCTATGATTTCATTATCCTTTGTGTAATTTTAACACACAGTATGCTGCATGTTTGATCACGACCGTGTTCTGCCTCAGTCCCCCCTTCTACCGTTATAGTAGAGTAAGTCGTCCTTTCTGTTGTTCAGAGTAGGATTGTCAGCTCTTTGTCCCCTATGGCTTCATTTCAGCGTTCTTCTTACAAGTTGTATCAAGCTCTGCTGGCCCCTATATAATGAGCTCAGTCTCTGCATTATTGCCACTTAGATCTGCTCCTCATTTTGCTCACATCTCTGTCCTCCCCTGTACAGTTGTTATTATTGTGAGTGCTCAAGAAGTCTCCAACCATCTACCAGTTGTGTGTAATTTGAGTATAACTGTTATTACTTTTTTTCTTGTACTGTGTAGCATGAGGTTGATTCTTGGGCCTAGTAAGGTTTTTTTAATTTACGTAAGGTTCTTGTTGTCAGCCATCATTAATAATATTTTATATCTGTAATAATATATCTGGCATTCACTGAGTATTATCTGGTATCTCATTTTAACAGGGCTGACTTAGATAAATTTACTCATGCTAATTTCGTGTTAATAGAGGCTATTGCAGTTAACCATATATTTAACCTGTTTTTTGCCATTACATTATCCTTATGAGTCCTGAATGTTTTGTTGTAAGTTTGAGCATTAAACTTTAACTTGTAATTTTACCTAACTCTTTTATTTTGAACCTGGACCTATACGGGACAGTAGTGATTATTAGTATTCTCACTTAAAGTGTACATTATCTTTCTCTGTTCCGTAACATAAATTTGGCGACCTCTTATCAGGATATTCAGGATATTTTCATAAGGATATTGCTTGATATTTTGTGACTGTGATTTATTCATGATGTCTACTATTACTACACTTGATGAAACCAAAGATTTTTTGTCAAATGTGCAAACAGTGTGTGATGTAGAAAACAGAACAAAGAATGAACTTAAGCTTCTTGCTCAACAATTGGGAATTGCAGTTCACTCTCATCATTCTAAAGATCAAGTTGTTGACATGATTAATGAAAGCTTGTTTAATGTAACTCCTTCAAATGAGCAAACGCAGATTGAATTAGCTAAGTTACAGCTAGCCCTGCAGGAGGCTCGTGTCAAGGAAGCTGAATTTTAGGCAAATGCTAAGCAGGCGGAGTCTCAGGCTCGTATTCAGGAGGCTGAATTTCAGGCAAATGCTAAGGAGGCGGAGTCTCAGGCTCGTATTCAGGAGGCACAGATACAGGCACAAATTGAACTTGCCAGGATTCAGGCAGACCATGAGTATCGCATGAAACAAGGTGGAACTGGATCATCTAGCTCTGATGATTTTAATGTGGCTAAAAATGTTAAACTTGTCCCTCCTTTTAATGAATCTGATTTAACAAAGTATTTTCAGTTGTTTGAGAGGGTAGCTACAGGTTTTAATTGGCCCAAAAAGTATTGGCCAGTACTTCTACAGAGTGTTCTCACCGGTAAAGCTCAAGTAACTTATGCATCTTTGCCTCAGGATGAATCTGATAATTATGATGTAGTTAAGAGCTTGATTCTTAAGGCCTATGAGCTTGTTATTGAAGCCTATAGAGTAAAATTTAGGACAACTTACAAGCAAGATAAGCAATCTCATATTGAGTATGCAAAAATCAAAGAAGATCTGTTAGAGCAGTGGTTAAATTCTAAGAATGTGGATTCTGATTTTGGTAAATTTAAGCAGATGATTTTGCTGGAGGACTTCAAGAGGTGTGTTAATAAAGATGTAAGCCTATATCTTGATGAGAAAAGAATAGATAATTTGTCTGATGCTGCAGTTTTAGCTGATGAATATGTTCTCACTCACAAGAGATATTCTAGAGAAAAAAGGAAAGCTGAGAGTAAGTACGTTGCCTCTACTCAGAGTACAGGTAACAGGAAAGAGAATAAAGATGATGTTTCTCAGGAAGTAAATACCAGCTTCACCTCTAGATTTCAGAAAAGTAAATGTACTTATTGTAGTAAGCTTGGTCATACTACGGAGAAATGTTTCAGGAGACAGCGTGATGTGAACAAAAAGGAGTCTTTAAATATTCAGTCAATTGGTCTAGTGTCCACCCTTGAGAGTTCCCAGAATTCTTTAACTGAGTTAACTGAACCTGCTTTGAGGGGTAACTTAAATTCTCATGATGGAGCTCCTCTTTTGAGCAGTAACGTGGGTGACACTCTGAAGAGTTCATGTGGTAGTTTCCTGTCTGATGGTTTTGTCAGTCCTCTGGACAGTAATGACAGGAAATCAGTTAAAATATATCGTGATACAGGTGCTTGCCAATCCCTTATGCTGACCAGTGTTCTAGGCTCTAATGTTAATTCCTCTGATGAAACTGTAATCTTACAAGGTGTAGGGAATAATTACTTCTCTGTCCCTCTGTGCAGAGTGAATTTAGAGTCTGGTTATGTGAATGGTTCCGTTATGGTTGGGTTAGTTGAGACACTCCCAATGTCAGGTGTAACTTTCTTACTTGGAAATGATATTGGTGGAAGTCAAGTGTGTCCAGCTCCTCAGTTGTCTAGTGAGCCAGTGGCTGCGGCCCAGGATTGTGATGTCCCTGATGTGTTTCCTGCATGTGCTGTCACTAGGGCTAAGTCTAAAGTTACTGGTGATTTAGAGGATAATGATGATGATGATGTTATCCTAGCTGACACTTTTCTTGCTAATGTGGACCACTCACCAGATGAGGCAGTACCCCATAGTGTTGATAATTTGTCTCGTCAAGAGTTGATTGAGTTGCAGGTTGCTGACCCTGAGTTGAAAGGTCTAGCTAACTCTGCTTGCAGTGAGGAAGAGTCAGCTGGTGCTTCTACTTGTTATTATATAAAGTCAGGAGTACTTATGAGGAATTGGAGACCCCCACCAGCATCAGCAGACTGTGAATGGGAGGTTGTACATCAAGTTGTCATCCCTCGTGTTTGTAGGCAGGATATCATTAGAGTGGCTCATGATTCCAGTTTGGCAGGACACCTTGGAGTGAGGAAGACTGTGGCACGCATTTTGAAACACTTCTACTGGCCAGGTATCTTCAGGGATGTTTCCTGGTATTGTAAGTCTTGTCACACCTGTCAAGTTGTGGGGAAGTGTAATCAGACCGAAAAGGTTGCACCTCTAGTTCCCATTCCTCCTTTTGAGGCGCCTTCCACCCGTGTGTTGGTGGATATTGTGGGCCCTCTTCCTAAGACTTCTTCAGGATTTTCTTATGTGTTGACCCTGATTGATATGGCTACTCGTTATCCTGAAGCCATTCCACTTAGAAATATCTCAGCAAAGAACGTGGTTAAGGAAATGCTAGGGTTCTTCACAAAGTTTCGTCTGCCCAAGGAGGTACAGTCAGACCGGGGAAGTAATTTCATGTCAAATGTTTTCAAGCAGTCTCTGAAAGAGTTGGGCATCACCCAGATCACGTCCTCACCTTACCATCCCAAGACTCAAGGAGCGTTGGAGAGATATCATCAAACACTCAAATCGATGCTCAAGAAATACTGTTTGGAACATCAGAAAGACTGGGATAAAGGTCTTCCTTTCGTTGTGTTTGCCGCAAGAGAATCTCCAAATGAATCACTGGGCTTCTCACCCTTTGAACAACTGTTTGGCAATTATGTAAGAGGACCCATTAAGTTACTCAAGTAATGGTGGCTGTCGGAGGAAGATGACGTCAACCTGCTGGAGAATGTGATGAAGTTCAAAGAACGGCTGTCCACTGCTTTACAGCTGGCGAGAGAGAATTTAGGAGCTGTTCAGGAGAAGATGAAGACTTGGTATGATAAGAAGTCCAGGTTACGCCACTTTCAGCCAGGAGATCAGGTTTTGATTCTGCTACCAGTTCATGAGCAACCTCTTCCAGCCAAGTTTAGTGATCCTTATTTCGTGGAGAAGAAACTCAGTGATGTCAACTATGTCATCGCCACACCAAATCGTAGAAAGAACAAGCAACTATGTAACATCAACATGCTAAAGTTATATCAGAGGCGGGACGAAAATAATCCAGTCTGCACTGTAGCTGTTCCACCCGAGTCTGCAAGTGAAGCTCTCCCATGCAGTATGAGCCTGAGTGATAGTTTGGGGAAGAATCCTGATATCATGAATGATCTCCAGACTAAGCTTTCTCATCTACCTCCCGAGGAAAGGCAGGAGTTTTCGGCATTACTGGAAGAGTACCCGCAAGTGTTCCGTGCCACTCCAGGAAGAACCACTGTGTTGATGCATGATGTCGATGTTGGAGACGCAAAGCCAATTAATCTGCCTCCTTACCGTGTGAACCCAGTGAAAGTTCCTCTCATCGAGAAGGAGCTTGGCTACCTGTTGGACCACAAGATGATTGAGCCCTGTCAGAGCGAGTGGAGTTCTCCTGTCCCTCTAGTCCCTAAGCCAGGTCAGTCACAGCGGCTTTGCATCGACTACAGACGTGTTAATCAGATAACCAAAACAGACACTTACCCTCTCCCTCGTGTGGAAGATTGTGTAGACAAGATCGGAAAGGCTAGGTACATAAGTAAGTTTGATTTGTTAAAGGGATACTGGCAAGTACCTATGACTGAACGTGCTAGGGAGATCTCATGTTTTGTAACACTAGGAAAGACTTTTGCATGTTCTGTAATGCCATATGGTATAAAGAATGCACCACCCACTTTTCAGAAGCTCACGAATGTTGTAACAGAGGGTTTGGCAGGGTGTGTTGTTTATATTGATGATGTATTAATCTTCAGTGACAACTGGAAAGATCACCTATGCCATGTCAGTTAATTTCTTGAGCGTTTGGTTCAGGCTAATCTTGTAGCTAATTTATCAAAGTTTGAGTTTGGTCAAGCTAAAGTTCAGTAGCTTGGGTACGTAATTGGTGATGGACATGTTGTACTACCAGGAACTAAGGTTCAGGTTATAAGTGATCTTCCCGGACCTAAAAGTAGGAAAGAGCTACAAAGATTTTTGGGAATGGTAGGTTATTACAGGAGATTTGTTCTTTACTTTTCAATTCTTGTATCACCACTTACAGACCTACTGAAAAAGGGAGTTAAATTTGTCTGGACCGATAACTGTGAATCCTCTTTCAACAAACTTAAAGCTATCCTATTAAGTCAGCCAGTGCTCGCTACTCCAAATTTTGCTAAGCCTTTTAAGATGGCTGTTGACGCAAGTGATACAAGAGCTGGGGCTGTTTTGCTGCAAGAGGATGATCAGGGTATTGAACACCCTGTATCTTATTACAGTAAGAAGTTCACTCCACCTCAAAAGAACTACTCAACTATTGAGAAAGAGCTTTTGGCCTTGATTTTGGGTTTACAGCATTTTTCATTTTATTTGTGTTCTGGTTTTGACCCCATAGTCATTTATACCGATCATAACCCACTGAAATTCCTTAGTAAGTTTAAAGATAAAAATCAGAGATTAACAAGATGGAGTCTACTTCTTCAGGAGTATTCATTAGACATACAACATGTCAAGGGGAAAGAAAATGTTATTGCTGATTGCTTATCTAGACTTTAGACAGATTGTTTTAGAGTAATAAGAAATTTCCTTTGTAAATTTCTTTTTTCTTTGTGGGGAGGTGTTACATAGCCTATGATTTCATCATCCTTTGTGTAATTCTAACGTACAGTATGCTGCATGTTTGATCACGAGCGTGTTCTGCCTCAGTCCCACCTTCTACCCTTATAGTAGAGTAAGTCGTTCTTTCTGTTTTTCAGAGCAGGATTGTCAACACTTTGTTCCCTATGGCTTCATTTGCGCGTCCTTCTTACAAGTTGCATCAAGCTCTGCCGGCCCCTATATAATGAGCTCAGTCTCTGCATTAATTGTCACTTAGATCTACTCCTCATTTTGTTTACATCTCTGTCCTCCCCTGTACAGTTGTTATTATTTTTGTGAGTGCTCAGGAAGTCTCCAACCATCTAGCAGCTGTGTAATTTGAGTATAAGTGTTATTACATTCTTCTTGTACTGGATAGCATAAGGTGTTAATTCGTAGGCCTAGTGAGATTTTTATGAATCATGTGTTTTTGGTGTCAGCCAGTAGTAATAATATTTTGTATCTGTAATAATATATCTTGCATTCACTGAGCATTATCTGGTTTTCTCATTTTATCAGGGTTCACTTAGATAAATTTACACTTTCTAATTTCGTGTTAATAGAGGCTATTGCAGTTAACGATATATTTAACCAGTTTTTTGCCATTACATTATCCTCATGAGTCCTGAATTTTTAGTTGTTAGTTTGAGCATTTAACTTTAACTTGTAATTTTACCTAACTCTTTTGTTTTGAACCTGGAACTTTACGTGACAGTAGTGATTTTTAGTATTCTCACTTAAAGTGTTCATTATCTCTCTCTGTTCCGTAACAATATATATATATATATATATATATATATATATATATATATATATATATATATATATATCATATTTGTATTGTATATATATATATATATATATATATATATATATATATATATATATATATATATTTATATATATATATATATATATATATATATATATATATATATATATATATATATATATATTGCCAGACGCCTTAATTCCTTATATGGGGTTGCCAGAAACTAATCGCCTCCACATCACCCTGTCCCACGGCATTTCACTGCCCTGCTCCTAGTTCACACACCCCTCTCCCACATACCTCTCCACTCCATCCCACCATCTCGTCCTTGGCCTTCCTCTCGCTCTCTCCCCCTCCACATCGCTCACATACTGTACACCCTCTTCATCAGTCTCTCATTTTCCATTGTCTATGTGTGTTTTTATATATATATATTACATATCTATAAGTATACATATATATATATATATATATATATATATATATATATATATATATATATATATATATATATATATATATATATATATTTCGTTACGAATATCTTCTTTACCCAACCAGTTTGTTTCGAATAATCATGCTTGGGAAGAATTTACTACCTGGATGGCACAGTGAAACAGTTTCTGTTCTGGTGTACTCACATACAGAATGAAGATGGTGCACCAGTTTAGTTTCTACTCTTAATATGAACTAGCGGGTTATATAAGGGTGAATTCCCGCCATTCACGGGTGCCACAGGGAAGTGTGCTTAGTCCTACTTTATTTAGTATTATGATCAATGATATTCTGTCATCAGCTCCAATCCCGAGGAATCTTAAATACTCACTCTACGCTGACGATTGTGCAATATGGCACTCTTCCCGTAATGCACAATTTTCGGCTGGGCGGATTCAAGCAGCCCTTGATTCTGTCCACCAATGGGCCTTGCAGTGGGGATTTAGGTTTTCCGTACGTAAGTGTGCCGCTATAGTTTTCACTAATCGTAACGTACCTAATTTGTGCTTAACTTTAGATAATCAGGCGGTACCTTTTCAAAATTCTGTAAAATTTTTAGGAATACATTTTGATCGTAGAATGAATTTTAAACTTCACGTTAATACTTTGCTTGCTCGATGTGATAAACCGTTAAATGTCCTCAAGTACCTAGCGGGTACTACCTGGGGTGCCGACGGAAAATCTTTATTAATGGTGTATAAGTCCCTTATTCGATCAAAGCTAGACTATGGCGCACAGGTGTATGGCTCGGCATCTGATGCCACGCTGAAAGGATTGGATGTGTTACAGAATAAATGCTTGCGAATGTGTCTTGGAGCTGTACGGTGTACCCGTGTGGCTCGTATGGAAGTGGAGGCGAATGTGCCTCCCCTCCGTATTCGCCGTGACCACCTGGCCTTGTCCTACGGCATAAGGACATTAAGAAAAAGTAATATCGGCAATGTGGCCTGTACCCCCCTGCGTCAATACCACCACCTTCTGCGGGGGGTGCGTCGGCCACTTGCCGCTCGCCTCCACTTACTGACTCAGGAGCTTGATGTGGACCCCAGTGACTGTGACAAGTTGGTGCTTAAAAATATAGCACCTTGGGAGCCACCCGGCTTTACAGTCGATGTTACATGGCTCCCAGCACCAAAGGCCAAGGCGCCGGAGGCGGAGGTCCACCACTTGTTTCATCATTGTTCGTCACTTGGGGTCCCATCAATTGTACACCGACGGCTCCAAGTCAAGTGAATGTGTGGGTGCAAGTGTGTGGTCGACTGAATGTGCCCTCAGGTATCGGTTGCCGACTCATACATCTGTGTTTACTTCAGAACTTTTTGCTATTGACAAAGCCATAGACTATGCTCTCAATTCTAGACATGACTCATTTGTCATATTTTCAGATTCAAAATCAGCCCTTCAGGCAATTGCATCTTGCACTACGGACTCTCATGAGATCCAGGGCCGCATCGTTAATAAGTTGCATTCATGCAACAAGTCATTCACGCTGATCTGGGTGCCTGGTCATTGTCGTATCTACGGCAATGAGCAGGCTGACTTACTTGCAAAGTCGGCTGTAGAGCTCGAGGAGACTTGGGACGTTCCTCGTGATCTACGGTCGAGTCTATCTCTCGGAAAGAAATCAATAAATCTTCTGTGGCAAGGTCAGTGGACCAGACTAAATATTCCAACTTGTAAGCCGTACCTGGGCGACTGGGACACTGCCAACCGTCCCAGTCGCCTAGAAGAAAAAGTGTTGGCACGGTTACGGCTTAATGCCACCATTGTAACCCACATAAAACCATATATGGAAGGACGCTTCCCACCGCACTGACATCTGTAATGCGGTGTTATCTATTAGTCATATCATCCTGCGCTGTCGGCGATTTATTCGTGAACGTGCTTCACTTATAAATTACTGCGGCGCAGTAGACGTCCCCTTCACCCTTTCCACCATCCTGGGTGATGGGGACATTGTTATGACTGATAAATTGATGGCTTTCTTGAGAGAGACCGGACTGATCAGAGTGATGTGACTTTTTTACTGCGTGGTTATGGTTTTTATGAAGAGTAAATATGTATATATTGTAATATTAATTAGGGTTGACAGTTGACATATTTTAAATAGTTCCTCCTCCCACCGATCTATTTCAAATATAGATGTCCCCTACATTAAGCCAAGTTCCTCGCCTGACAGTCACCAGCTGATGAGTGCAAGTGTGCAATATAGGAAGGTATTGGGCACTTGCAGTCGATGGTGGTCTGCTGGGCGAGGTTCTTCACTTTTTGTACAAATTATGTAAATACATTATATTATCTTGCTTAAGTTATTCTAATTAGGGACGACAGCTGACGTATATGGAAATGTTCCTGACTCGTCTGGTTCCCTTTCATATATTGATGTCCCCTATATTAGGTTGTGCCTCGACTGACAGTCACCAGGTGATGAGTGCAGGTATGTAATGTAGAAAGGCATTACATATCTGCAGTCGATGATGTTCTGTTAGTCGAGGTATTTTTACCATTAGTGTAGGTCTAGCTATTTGTCTCTGTAGGATTTAGTATAGGTTAGCGATTTGTCTGTTAGGTGATTAGTTTTAGGGTCTTTAGATTAGTTTTCCTTTATAATATAAGGTATGAAAAATAAAAAACCAAGAAAAAATTAAAAAAATGAAAATACAAAAAAAGAAAATAAATAATAAATAAGATTAAAATTATTATATATATATATGTACGTTTGCATGAAAGTGTGTCTGTATGTATGCATGGAAGTGTGTGTGTGTGTGTGTGTGTGTGTGTGTGTGTGTGTGTGTGTGTGTGTGTATGTATGTATATATATATGTTTGTATATATATGTATATATGTTTAAATGTATATATATATATATATATATATATATATATATATATATATATATATATATATATATATATATATATATATATATATATATATATATATATACACGGCCTTAATAACCAGGGGCTTCGGCCCCAATGGTTGATAGGCCGGGAAAAAAAAAAAACATTCACGGACTTTGATGGATGGTCGTGGGGAGTTCGGACGTGTTTTCCTGGCTCTCCTCTAGCTTTCAGGGCTGCCCCACCGGCATTAGTTTTGTAAATAAAGCGATTAAGAGTTAGGTTAGCTAGTACTAATTTTCCTCCCAGCCCTTTAGAGATATAGTAAGTGTCTGTATCTGTTTACTGAGATTGCCTTTGCTTACTCACCTCTGGAGTGTACCCCCCACTGATCGCTCTGGGGTGTGAGTTATACACGGGCGCGTCCTCCCGAGCGTGGTTTGAGAGGGTAATCTCAGGCTAGGTGTGTCTTTCCCAGGTACCTTGTCCCTTGCTTGTTTTTCTCCTTCTTCCCACTTCCCCCGTGAGGGGGAAGTGGTTGCTATGACGGACGCCCCTGCTGCCTCCCCCCCCTTCAGGGGGGGAGGTGGTCCTGACGAATGTAGGAACGACCGGACTGACCACCCCCAGACTGACGGACGCCAAACTCGTGCCCCACTTGACGTTCCTGTTGACAATGCCACGTTCATCATTATCCATGCTCTAGGTTCGACTCCCCTGTCCAGTCTCAATCCCTTCCTTATCAAGAAGGTGATTGACCACTGTGCAGGAGAAGTCGAACAAGTGAAAAAACTTGCTAACGGAGATCTCCTGGTAAAAACTGTTAACTCGTCACAAGTGAGAGATTTGCTGAAACTGCGTAAATTCCACTGTTACGATGTCGAAGCCAAAATCCCAGTCTCCATGAATTCTTGCAAGGGTGTTGTCACTTGCAGGGATCTCATGGTGATGAGCGAGGACGAAATCGTACAAGAATTGGCGCAGCAAGATGTAATTGAAGCTAAATTCATAACTCGTTATTCGGAAGGCATAAGGACGAAGACAGCAACTATTATCTTGACATTTGCCAAAATTTCTCTTCCTAGTCAAGTCAAAGTTGGTTATGAAATCATTCACGTTCGACCATACATCCCTAACCCTTTCCGTTGCCTGAAATGCCAGTTGTATGGGCATGGTTCGAAGACTTGTCGGGCTTCCCAGCCAGTGTGTGGCAAGTGTGCAAGCCAGGGTCATGATGCGGAACATTGTACATCTGAGACGGTCTGTTGCTTTCACTGCAAGGGCGCTCACTCCACTTCCTCTAGGGATTGTCCCAAGTGGAAGGAGGAGAAGGAAGTCTGCACAGTGAAGGCAACTGAGGGCATTTCCTATTACGAAGCTAGGAAAAAGGTGAAGGAGTTGCATGCAACTCCCACGCCGAATAGGTCCTATGCTTCGGCGGTAATGTCCCGTCCTGTGATGTGCTCTGTAGAGACCCAGACTGACCCTGTCTTTCTCCCTCCTGCCACTCACAGTACATCTCCATCTCGACCTCCTGTCCGTTCCAACTCTCTCACTGACATCCCTAAGGCATCAACTTACTCTCAGGCTGCTGCTGCCTCTCCATCAGTACGGCCTAAAACGAAGCCTGACAAGTCTAGTAAAAGTAACATGACCACCCTCACGAAACAGTCACGTCC
>NC_137035.1:10577873-10637523 GCF_032717465.1 Coenobita brevimanus | reverse complement strand
TCTGGGGGTAGTCAGTCCGTGAGACTGTCGGGGGTCGGTCAGGACTACCTCCCCCCCTGAAGGGGAGGGAGGCAGCAGTGGCGTCCGCCATAGTTACCACTTCCCCCGTGAGCGGGGGAAGTGGGAAGAAGAAAAACAACCAAAGGGAGAATTTGCAACCGGGGACCACACACCTAAGTCTGAGATAACCCTCTCAAACCACTCTCGGGAGGACGCGCCCGTGTGTAACTCACACCCCAGAGCGATCAGTGGGGGGTACACTCCCAGAGGTGAGTAAGCAAAGGCAATCTCAGGAAACAGATATAGACACCTACTATATCAAGACTAACAGGGCTGGGAGGAGAATTAGTACTAGCTAACCTAACTTTATTGAAAAACGCCCTAGTGGCGGAGAAAACAAAGCTAAAGCCGGTGAGGCAACCCTGCAGCTAGAGGAGAGCCAGAGAAACACGTCTACACTCTCCACGACCATGCATCAAAGTCCCCCCGGAAATCCTTTTTTTTTTTTTTTTTTTTTTTTTTTTTTTTTTTTTTTTCTGGCCTATCAACCATTGGGGCCGAAGCCCCTGGTTATTAAGGCCATGTATATATATATATATATATATATATATATATATATATGATATGTATATACATTTAAATATATATAAATATATATATATTTTTATAGATTTAATTATATATACATATATATACAAAAATATATATATATATACATACACACACACACAAACACACACACACATACAAACACACACACACACATACACACACACACACACACACACACACACACACACACACACTTCCATGCATACATACAGACACATTTTCATGCAAACGTACATATATATATATAATAATTTTACTCTTATTTATTTATTTTTTTGTATTTTTATTTTTTTTTAATTTTTTCTTGGTTTTTTTATTTTTTATACCTTATATTATAAAGGAAAACTAATCTAAAGACCCTAAAACTAATCACCTAACAGACAAATCGCTAACCTATACTAAATCCTACAGAGACAAATAGCTAGACCTACACTAATGGTAAAAATACCTCGACTAACAGAACACCATCGACTGGAGATATGTAATGCCTTTCTACATGACATACCTGCACTCATCACCTGGTGACTGTCAGTCGAGGCACAACCTAATATAGGGGACATCAATATATGAAAGGGAACCAGACGAGTCAGGAACATTTCCATATACGTCAGCTGTCGTCCCTAATTAGAACAACTTAAGCAAGATAATATAATGTATTTACATAATTTGTACAAAAAGTGAAGAACCTCGCCCAGCAGACCACCATCGACTGCAAGTGCCCAATACCTTTCTATATTGCACACTTGCACTCATCAACTGGTGACTGTCAGGCGAGGAACTTGGCTTAATGTAGGGGACATCTATATTAGAAATAGATCCTTGGGTGGAGGAACTATTTAAAATATGTCAACTGTCAACCCTAATTAATATTACAATATATACATATTTACTGTTCATAAAAACCATAACCACACAGTAAAAAAGTCACATCACTCTGATCAGTCCGGTCTCTCTCAAGAAAGCCATCAATTTATCAGTCATAACAATGTCCCCATCCCTCAGGATGGTGGAAAGGGTGAAGGGGACGTCTACTGCGCCGCAGTAATTTATAAGTGAAGCACGTTCACGAATAAATCGCCGACAGCGCAGGATGATATGACTAATAGATAACACCACATTACAGATGTCACAGTGCGGTGGGAAGCGTCTTTCCATATATGGTTTTATGTGGGTTAAAATGGTGGCATTAAGCCGTAGCCGTGCCAACATTTTTTCTTCTAGGCGACTGGGACGGTTGGCAGTGTCCCAGTCGCCCAGGTACGGCTTACAAGTTGGAATATTTAGTCTGGTCCACTGACCTTGCCACAGAAGATTTATTGATTTCTTTCCGAGAGATAGACTCGACCGTAGATCACGAGGAACGTCCCAAGTCTCCTCGAGCTCCACAGCCGACTTTGCAAGTAAGTCAGCCTGCTCATTGCCGTAGATACGACAATGACCAGGCACCCAGATCAGCGTGAATGACTTGTTGCATGAATGCAACTTATTAACGATGCGGCCCTGGATCTCGTGAGAGTCCGTAGTGCAAGATGCAATTGCCTGAAGGGCTGATTTTGAATCTGAAAATATGACAAATGAGTCATGCCTAGAACTGAGAGCATAGTCTATGCCTTTGTCAATAGCAAAAAGTTCTGAAGTAAACACAGATGTATGAGTCGGCAACCGATACCTGAGGGCACATTCAGTCGACCACACACTTGCACCCACACATTCACTCGACTTGGAGCCGTCGGTGTACAATTGATGGGACCCTAAGTGACGAACAATGATGTTACGAAACAAGTGGTGGACCTCCGCCTCCGGCGCCTTGGCCTTTGGTGCTGGGAGCCATGTAACATCGACTGTAAAGCCAGGTGGCTCCCAAGGCGCTATATTTTTAAGCACCAACTTGTCACAGTCACTGGGGTCCACATCAAGCTCCTGAGTCAGTAAGTGGAGGCGAGCGGCAAGTGCCCTCCGCACCCTCCGCAGAAGGTGGTGGTATTGACGTAGGGGGGTACAGGCCACATTGCCGATATTACTTTTCCTTAACGTCCTTATGCCATAGGACAAGGCCAGGTGGTCACGGCGAATACGGAGGGGAGGCACATTTGCCTCCACTTCCATACGAGTCACACAGGTACACCGGACGGCTCCAAGACACATTCGCAAACATTTATTCTGTAACACATCCAATCCTTTCAGAGTGGCATCGGATGCCGAGCCATACACCTGTGCGCCATAGTCTAGCTTCGATCGAATAAGGGACTTATACACCATTAATAAAGATTTTCTGGCGGCACCCCAGGTAGTACCCGCTAGGTACTTGAGGACATTTAACGGTTTATCACAACGAGCAAGCAAAGTATTAACGTGAAGTTTAAAATTCATTCTACGATCAAAATGTATTCCTAAAAATTTTACAGAATTTTGAAAAGGTACCGCCTGATTATCCAAAGTTAAGCACAAATTAGGTACGTTACGATTAGTGAAAACTATAGCGGCACACTTACGTACAGAAAACTTAAATCCCCACTGCAAGGCCCATTGGTGGACGGAGTCAAGGGCTGCTTGAATCCGCCCAGCCGAAAATTGTGCATTATGGGAAGAGTGCCATATTGCACAATCGTCAGCGTAGAACAAGTATTTAAGATTCTTCAGGAGGGGAGCTGATGACAGAATATCATTGATCATAATACTAAATAAAGTAGGACTAAGCACACTTCCCTGTGGCACCCCGTTTTCCTGGATAAATATATCCGATGTTATGTTACGGGGTAATTTGACAGAGAATGTTCTGTCCGTTAAGAAATTTGAAATAAAAACAGGTAAATTTCCTCTTAAACCATAAGCATAGAGCTTCATTAGTATACCGTGTCTCCAGGTCATGTCATAGGCTTTATGGATGTCCAAGAATACCCCTATCATGAATTCTTTATTGGCAAATGCCTCTGCAATACAATGCTCCAAATTCATTAAATGATCTAGTGAACTTCTGTATTTACGGAAGCCACATTGTTGATCATTTAACAAATTCTTCGACTCTAAAACAAAAAGAAGCCTATTGTTAACCATACGTTCCATGACCTTACATAGACAAGAAGTCAACACAATAGGACGAAATGAAGTGGGATTCATAAGACGACCAGCCTCTTTGGGTATCGGTATGACGTGCGCAAAGTGCCATGAGTCTGCGAACGTTCGAGACACCCAAATCTCATTGTACAATGCTAACATCTTAATCAGGTTGTCCTGATTAAGATGCTGGATCATACTGTACGTGATGGTGTCTGGTCCAGGGCTGGTGTCTTTACAGGATTTAAGGGCAAGGAGCAGTTCATCTAGCGTAAACTCTTGGTTGTACGGGGAGTTTACGTCTTCTGTGGCAAAGTCTAATATCTGTAGCTCAGCCGTGCATTTATGATGTTGGAAACGCGGGTCATAATTGGCTGAGCTACTTACATGAGAAAAACTCCTGGCGAGGATGTTAGCAACGTCCACGGGCTCGTCATAGGTGGTGTTATTCACCTGCAAGGTTGTGACAGGGAAGTATGGGCGTTTATTATTTAATAATCTTATAGTGGACCAGACTTTATGTAATGGTGTTGTATGAGTCACCGTGGACACAAAGGACCGCCTGGAGTCACGTTTGGCCCTTCTTATTATTCTCCTTGCCTCAGCCCGTGCCTGTTTGTATGCAATACAATTTTTCTCAGTGGGCTGACTATCAAAAATCCTGTATCTCCTTTTGAGTTTTCTTAATGCTTGTCGGCAATCCGGCGTCCACCAATGTGCTCTATGCTTCGCATGAACTGTAGAAGTCTTGGGAATAGCAGCCTCAGCTGCTTATAATATGGATTGGGTTATATTTTCGACCTTAACATCTATGGTCTCCCCAGATATATCTAAATTGGCGATCCTTGAGAAGGATCCCCAATCTGCTTTCTTATAGTTAAATTTTGGAGGTGGAGGGTCCGAAATGATGTCGCGTGTATAAGAAAGACAGATGGGTAAATGATCACTTCCCAAGGAGTCGTCGTAAGGGTCCCATGAGAGATCTTGATGTATACCAGGGGAGGCCAAAGATAAGTCAATGGCCGAAAAGTTACCAGTACGATCATCTACACGAGTCGCTCTACCATCGTTCAGAAGACAGAGGTTGGACTGTAGTATTAGGTCGGCTACTTGCTCCCCACGACCATCAATCCTCAAGCTACCCCATTGATAGTGATGGGCGTTAAAATCGCCCAACACTAACTTATTCCCATGGAGATGTTCCACTAGTGAATTTAAAGCATCACTATCAATGGGGCCATGTGGAGGACAGTACAGAGAGCAAATAGACAGATACGTGTTATAAATTTTACTCTGCACGCGACCGCTTCCAGAGTAGAATTTAGAATCACTTCCGTTTGTGGGTGTGATTTGTGTGTGTAAATGGCAACTCCGTGACCTTCATATCTTCTATACGAGTGGTAGTGTCTGAACTGTGGAGGATCAGGATGATCCTCCAGGCGCGTCTCCTGTAAACAAACAACGTCTGGCCTGTGTATTGACAGCAAGATTGCTATATCTTGTAACTTAATCCCAATACCTCTACAATTCCACTGTAATACAGTGAAAGCGACGGTTTAAGATTTACGTTGGGGGCCAGTGTGTTTAGGCTTTTTTTGCCGCCCGGCAGAAGGCGAGCGATTACCGGTGGACCTATCCCGGTGCTTGCTTACGGAAACCTCCATATTTTCATCAATTACGAGGTTCCCAGATTCCACCGCAGAAGAGCTACCCTTCCTCTCCCTCGCTGGGCCAGGAGCAGGAAGAACATGAGGACGTGACTTGGTAAGGGTGGTCATATTACTCTTACAAGAGTTGTCAGGCTCCATTTTTTTTTTTTTTTTTTATGTGTCCGACTCTGGGCATAGGCTTCACAGCCTGCTATCAAGGCCCAGCAGTCCTCCTACATGCCAACACCTCTACATGTCACCACTTCGGCGCTAACACCCACTGTCCATATTGAATACATGCTAGGGCTGTCTCATGCAGGACTGGTGTATTGATATTAGCGGGGGTATTTTTACGACATGTCGGCGGGTCTTCTGGTAGATCAGTAAAGCCTGATTTAATGAAATTCAAATCCTTAAACTGTTCCCTGCCCCAGCCGGGATTAGAACCTAGGTCCGATGGGACTGCAGGCCACCTCTCTACCGATTGAGCCACCGGCTTGACTGACTGAGAAGCAGCAGCAGCCTGAGAGTAGGAAGTTGTAACATGGGTATCAGGTTGAGAAGTGGATTGGACAGGAGGCTGAGATGGAGAGGTAGAATGTGTGACAAGAGGAACCGGGTCAGGGTCAGTCTGTGTCCCAGCAGAGCACATCACGGGACGGGACATCACTGCCGAAGCATAGGATCTATTCGGCGTAGGAGTTGCATGCAACTGCTTCACCTTTTTCCTTGCTTCATAGTAGGAGACACCCTCAGTTGCCTTCACCGTGCTGACCTCTTTCTCCTCCTTCCACTTGGGACAATCCCTAGAGGAAGTGGAGTGAGCACCCTTACAGTGGAAGCAACAGATAGTCTCTGATGTGCATTGCTCAGCATCGTGACCCTGTGTTGCACATTTGCCACACACTGACTGTGAAGCCCGACAATTCTTAGCAATGTGCCCATATAATTGACACTTCATGCAACGGAGTGGGTTGGGGATATAAGGTCTGACATTAACAATTTCATAGCCAACTTTGATATGTGCCGGGAGTGAAACTTTGCCGAAAGTCAAAACAATGGTGGCCGTCTTCGTCTTTATGCCTTCGGAAAATCTAGTTATAAACCGGGCATCGATGACATCTTGCTGAGCAAGTTCCTCTATGATGTCTTCCTCACTCATCACCATGAGATTCCTGCAAGTGATAACCCCCTTGCAGGAATTCATGGATGTTGGGATCTTGGCCCCGACATCATAGCAGTGGAATTTGCGCAGCTTTAACAAGTCCTTAACTTGGGAGGAATTACAGGTCTTAACAAGGAGGTCTCCATTCACAAGTTTTTTCACTTGTTCCACCTCCCCAGCACAGCCATCAATAACCTTCTTAATCATGAAGGGATTGAGACTGCTCAAGGGAGTGGAACCTAGAGCATGGATGATTACAAATTCAGCATTTTTAACATTTATGTCTAGAGGCAATCGAGTCCGGGGCCGTTCTCTCTGGGGGCTGTCAGTCCGTTGATCGGTCAGGGGTCGGTCAGGACCACCTCCTCTCCTGAGGGGGGGAGAGGCAGTAGGGGCGTCCTCCATAGTACCACTCCCCCCTAGCGGGGGAAGTGGGAAGAAGGAGAGAAAACAAGCAAGGGACAAACAGCCGGGGACCACACACCTAAGTCTGAGGTTGCCCTCTCAAACCACTCCAGGGAGGCCCGACCGTGTTTCTTCACGCCCCAGAGCGATCAGTGGGGGGAACCCTCCGTGGGCGATAAGCAAAGGTAAACTCAGTTTATGAGAAAAGACACCTACTGTTCAAGACTAACAGGGGGGGAGGTAACTGAGTACTAGCTAAACTTAAGCATCACCAAAAGGGTGAAAAAAAAGAAGCTAATGCCGGTAAGGCAGCCCTGAAACCTAGAGAAGAGCGCAGCGAAAAACACGTCTACCATCTTCACGACCATGCATCAAAGTCCCAGCTAACGACTTTTTTTTTTTTTTTTTTTCCCGGCCTATCAACCATTGGGGCCGAAGCCACTGGTCATTACGGCCGTGTATATATATATATATATATATATATATATATATATATATATTTATATATATATATATATATATATATATATATATATATATATATGTATATACATTTAAACATATATACATATATATACAAACATATACATATACGTACATACACACACACACACACACACACACTTCCATGCATACATACAGACACACTTTCATGCAAACGTACATATATATATAATAATTTTAATCTTATTTATTTTTTATTTTTTTGTATTTTTATTTTTTTAATTTTTTCTTGGTTTTTTATTTTTTATACCTTATATTATAAAGGAAAACTAATCTAAAGACCCTAAAACTAATCACCTAACAGACAAATCGCTAACCTATACTAAATCCTACAGAGACAAATAGCTAGACCTACACTAATGGTAAAAATACCTCGACTAACAGAACATCATCGACTGCAGATATGTAATGCCTTTCTGCATTACATACCTGCACTCATCACCTGCTGACTGTCAGTCGAGGCACAACCTAATATAGGGGACATCAATATATGAAAGGGAACCAGACGAGTCAGGAACATTTCCATATACGTCAGCTGTCGTCCCTAATTAGAATAACTTAAGCAAGATAATATAATGTATTTACATAATTTGTATAAAAAGTGAAGAACCTCGCCCAGCAGACCACCATCGACTGCAAGTGCCCAATACCTTCCTATATTCCACACTTGCACTCATCATCTGGTGACTGTCAGGTGAGGAACTTGGCTTAATGTAGGGGACATCTATATTAGAAATATATCGGTCGGAGGAGGAACTATTTAAAATATGTCAACTGTCAACCCTAATTAATATTACAATATATACATATTTACCGTTGATAAAAACCATAACCACGCAGTAAAAAAGTCACATCACTCTGATCAGTCCGGTCTCTCTCAAGAAAGCCATCAATTTATCAGTCATAACAATGTCCCCATCCCCCAGGATGGTGGAAAGGGTGAAGGGGACGTCTACTGCGCCGCAGTAATTTATAAGTGAAGCGCGTTCAAGAATAAATCGCCGACAGCGCAGGATGATATGACTAATAGATAACACCGCATTACAGATGTCACAGTGCGGTGGGAAGCGTCTTTCCATATATGGTTTTATGTGGGTTACAATGTGGGCATTTAGCCGTAACCGTGCCAACACTTTTTCTTCTAGGCGACTGGGACGGTTGGCAGTGTCCCAGTCGCCCAGGTACGGCTTACAAGTTGGAATATTTAGTCTGGTCCACTGACCTTGCCACAGAAGATTTATTGATTTCTTTCCGAGAGATAGACTCGACCGTAGATCACGAGGAACGTCCCAAGTCTCCCCGAGCTCTACAGCCGACTTTGCAAGTAAGTCAGCCTGCTCATTGCCGTAGATACGACAATGACCAGGCACCCAGATCAGCGTGAATGACTTGTTGCATGAATGCAACTTATTAACGATGCGGCCCTGGATCTCGTAAGAGTCCGTAGCGCAAGATGCAATTGCCTGAAGGGCTGATTTTGAATCTGAAAATATGACAAATAAGTCATGTCTAGAATTGAGAGCATAGTCTATGGCTTTGTCAATAGCAAAAAGTTCTAAAGTAAACACAGATGTATGAGTCGGCAACCGATACCTGAGGGCACATTCAGTCGACCACACACTTGCACCCACACATTCACTCGACTTGGAGCCATCGGTGTACAATTGATGGGACCCCAAGTGACGAACAATGATGTTACGAAACAAGTGGTGGACCTCCGCCTCCGGCGCCTTGGCCTTTGGTGCTGGGAGCCATGTAACATCGACTGTAAAGCCGGGTGGCTCCCAAGGCGCTATATTTTTAAGCACCAACTTGTCACAGTCACTGGGGTCCACATCAAGCTCCTGAGTCAGTAAGTGGAGGCAAGCGGCAAGTGGCCAACGCACCCCCCGTAGAAGGTGGTGGTATTGACGCAGGGGGGTACAGGCCACATTGCCGATAAGCTAACGACTTTTTTTTTTTTTTTTTTTTTCCGGCCTATCAACCATTGGGGTCGAAGCCAATGGTTATTAAGGCCATGTATATATATAAATATATATATATATATAAATATATATATATATATATATATGTATATAAATTTAAATATATATACATATATATACAAATATATATATATACATACACACACACACACACACACACACACACACACACACACTTGCATACATACATACAGACACATTTTCATGCAAACGTACATATATATATAATAATTTTAATCTTATATTTATTTTTTTTGTATTTTTATTTTTTAATCTTTTCTTGGTTTTATATTTTTTATACCTTATAATATAAAGACAAACTAATCTAAAGACCCTAAAACTAATCACCTAACAGACAAATCCCTAACCTATACTAAATCCTACAGAGACAAATAGCTAGACCTACACTAATGGTAAAAATACCTCGACTAACAGAACACCATCGACTGCAGATATGTAATGCCTTTCTACATTACATACCTGCACTCATCACCTGCTGACTGTCAGTCAAGGCACAACCTAATATAGGGGACATCAATATATGAAAGGGAACCAGACGAGTCAGGAACATTTCCATATACGTCAGCTGTCGTCCCTAATTAGAACAACTTAAGCAAGATAATATAATGTATTTACATAATTTGTACAAAAAGTGAAGAACCTCGCCCAGCGGACCACCATCGACTGCAAGTGCCCAATACCTTCCTATATTGCACACTTGCACTCATCAGCTGGTGACTGTCAGGCGAGGAACTTGGCTTAATGTAGGGGACATCTATATTAGAAATAGATCGGTGGGAGGAGGAACTATTTAAAATATGTCAACTGTCAACCCTAATTAATATTACAATATATACATATTTACTGTTCATAAAAACCATAACCACGCAGTAAAAAAGTCACATCACTCTGATCAGTCCGGTCTCTCTCAAGAAAGCCATCAATTTATCAGTCATAACAATGTCCCCATCACCCAGGATGGTGGAAAGGGTGAAGGGGACGTCTACTGCGCCGCAGTAATTTATAAGTGAAGCACGTTCACGAATAAATCGCCGACAGCGCAGAATGATATGACTAATAGATAACACCGCATTACAGATGTCACAGTGCGGTGGGAAGCGTCTTTCCATATATGGTTTTATGTGGGTTACAATGGTGGCATTAAGCCGTAACCGTGCCAACACTTTTTCTTCTAGGCGACTGGGACGGTTAGTAGTGTCCCAGTCGCCCAGGTACGGCTTACAAGTTGGAATATTTAGTCTGGTCCACTGACCTTGCCACAGAAGATTTATTGATTTCTTTCCGAGAGATAGACTCGACCGTAGATCACGAGGAACGTCCCAAGTCTCCTCGAGCTCCACAGCCGACTTTGCAAGTAAGTCAGCCAGCTCATTGCCGTAGATACGACAATGACCAGGCACCCAGATCAGCGTGAATGACTTGTTGCATGAATGCAACTTATTAACGATGCGGCCCTGGATCTCGTGAGAGTCCGTAGTACAAGATGCAATTGCCTGAAGGGCTGATTTTGAATCTGAAAATATGACAAATGAGTCATGCCTAGAATTGAGAGCATAGTCTATGGCTTTGTCAATAGCAAATCGTTCTGAAGTAAACACAGATGTATGAGTCGGCAAGCGATACCTGAGGGCACATTCAGTCGACCACACACTTGCACCCACACATTCACTCGACTTGGAGCCGTCGGTGTACAATTGATGGGACCCCAAGTGACGAACAATGATGTTACGAAACAAGTGGTGGACCTCCGCCTCCGGCGCCTTGGCCTTTGGTGCTGGGAGCCATGATACATCCACTGTAAAGCTGGGTGGCTCCCAGGGCGCTATATTTTTAAGCACCAACTTGTCATAGTCACTGGGGTCCACATCAAGCTCCTGAGTCAGTAAGTGGAGGCGAGCGGCAAGTGGCCGACGCACCCCCCGCAGAAGGCGGTGGTATTGACGCAGGGGGGTACAGGCCACATTGCCGATATTACTTTTTCTTTATGTCCTTATGCCGTAGGACAAGGCCAGGTGGTCACGGCGAATACGGAGGGGAGGCACATTCGCCTCCACTTCAATACGAGCCACACGGGTACACCGTACAGCTCCAAGACACATTCGCAAGCATTTATTCTGTAACACATCCAATCCTTTCAGCGTGGCATCAGATGCCGAGCCATACACCTGTGCGCCATAGTCTAGCTTTGATCGAATAAGGGACTTATACACCATTAATAAAGATTTTCTGTCGGCACCCCAGGTAGTACCCGCTAGGTACTTGAGGACATTTAACGGTTTATCACAACGAGCAAGCAAAGTATTAACGTGAAGTTTAAAATTCATTCTACGATCAAAATGTATTCCTAAAAATTTTACAGAATTTTGAAAAGGTACCGCCTGATTATCCAAAGTTAAGCACAAATTAGGTACGTTACGATTAGTGAAAACTATAGCGGCACACTTACGTACGGAAAACTTAAATCCCCACTGCAAGGCCCATTGGTGGACAGAGTCAAGGGCTGCTTGAATCCGCCCAGCCGAAAATTGTGCATTACGGGAAGAGTGCCATATTGCACAATCGTCAGCATAGAGTGAGTATTTAAGATTCCTCGGGATGGGAGCTGATGACAGAATATCATTGATCATAATACTAAATAAAGTAGGACTAAGCACACTTCCCTGTGGCACCCCGTTTTCCTGGATAAATATATCCGATGTTACGTTACGGGGCAATTTGACAGAGAAAGTTCTGTCCCTTAATAAATTTGAAATAAAAACAGGCAAATTTCCTCTTAAACCATAAGCATAGAGCTTCATTAATATATCGTGTCGCCAGGTCATGTCATAGGCTTTATGGATGTCCAGGAACACCCCTATCATGAATTCTTTATTGGCAAATGCCTCTGCAATACAATGCTCCAAATTCATTAAATGATCTAGTGAACTTCTGTATTTACGGAAGCCACATTGTTGATCATTTAACAAATTCTTCGACTCTAAAACAAAAAGAAGCCTATTGTTAACCATTCGTTCCATGACCTTACATAGACAAGAAGTCAACACAATAGGACGAAATGAAGTGGGATTCATAAGACGACCAGCCTCTTTGGGTATCGGTATGACGTGCGCAAAGTGCCATGAGTTTGGGAACGTTCGAGACGCCCAAATCTCATTATACAATGCTAACATCTTAATCAGGTTGTCCTGATTAAGATGCTGGATCATACCGTACGTGATGGTGTCTGGTCCAGGGCTGGTGTCTTTACAGGATTTAAGGGCAAGGAGCAGTTCATCTAGCGTAAACTCTTGGTTGTACGGGGAGTTTACGTCTTCTGTGGCAAAGTCTAATATCTGTAGCTCAGCCGTGCGTTTATGATGTTGGAATCGCAGGTCATAATTGGCTGAGCTACTTACATGAGAAAAACTCCTGGCGAGGATGTTAGCAACGTCCACGGGCTCGTCATAGATGTTATTATTTACTTGCAAGGTGGTAATGGGGAAATATGGGCCTTTATTATTTAATATTCTTATGGTGGACCAGACTTTACGTAATGGTGTTGTACGAGTCACCGTGGACACAAAGGACCGCCAGGAGTCACGTTTAGCCCTACTTATTATTCTCTTTGCCTCAGCCCGTGCCTGTTTGTATGCAATAAAATTTTTCTCAGTGGGCTGACTATCAAAAATCCTGTATCTCCTATTGCGTTTTCTTAAAGCTTGTCGGCAATCCGGCGTCCACCAATGTGCTCTAAGCTTCGCATGAACTGTAGAAGTCTTGGGAATAGCAGCCTCAGCTGCGTGTAATATGGATTGGGTTATATTTTCGACCTTAACATCTATGGTCTCCCCAGATATATCTAAATTGGCGATCCTTGAGAAGGATCCCCAATCTGCTTTCTTATAGTTAAATTTTGGAGGTGGAGGGTCCGAAATGATGTCGCGTGTATAAGAAAGACAGATGGGTAAATGATCACTTCCCAAGGAGTCGTCGTAAGGGTCCCATGAGAGATCTTGATGTATACCAGGGGAGGCCAAAGATAAGTCAATGGCCGAAAAGTTATCAGTACGATCATCTACACGAGTCGCTCTACCATCGTTCAGAAGACAGAGGTTGGACTGTAGTATTAAGTTGGCTACTTGCTCCCCACGACCATCAATCCTCAAGCTACCCCATTGATAGTGATGGGCGTTAAAATCGCCCAACACTAACTTATTTCCAGGCAGATGTTCCACTAGTGAATTTAAAGCATCACTATCAATGGGGCCATGTGGAGGACAGTACAGAGAGCAAATAGACAGATACGTGTTATTAAATTTTACTCTGCACGCGACAGCTTCCAGAGTAGAATTTAGAATCACTTCCGTTTGTGGGTGTGATTTGTGTGTGTAAATGGCAACTCCGTGACCTTCATATCTTCTATACGAGTGGTAGTGTTTGAACTGTGGAGGATCAGGACGATCCTCCAGGTGCGTCTCCTGTAAACAAACAACGTCTGGCCTGTGTATAGAAAGCAAGATTGCTATATTTTGTAACTTATTCCCAATACCTCTACAATTCCACTGTAATAGGGTGAATGCGGCGGTTTAAGATTTTCGTTGGGGGCCAGTGTGTTTCGTCTTTTTTTGTCGCCCGCCAGAAGGCGAGCGACTACCGGGGGACCTATCCCGGTGCTTGTTCATGGAAACCTCCATATTATCATCAATTACGAGGTTCCCAGACTCCCCCGAGGAAGAGCTAACCTTCCTCTCCCTCGCTGGAGTGGGAACTGGAAGAACGTGAGGACGAGATTGTTTTGTGAGGGTGGTCAGATTAATCTTATCAGACTTGTCGGGCTTCGATTTTTGCCGCACCGACTGCGAAGGAGCAGCGGCAGCCTGAGAGTAAGAAGTGGCGACAGGGATGTTTGTAAGAGAGTTGGAACGTACAGGGGGTCTAGACTTAGAGGTAGGGCAAGTGGCATGTGGAGCGAATGTAAGGTCAGTCTGTGTCTCCACGGTGCACATCACAGGACGGGACACAACCGCCGATGCATAGGAGACATTATCCTTGGGAGTTGCATGCAACTCCTTCACCTTCTTCCTAGCATCATAAAAGGATATGCCCTCAGTCGCTTTTACTGTGCAGACCTCTTTCTCTTCCTTCCACTTGGGACAAGCCCTAGAGGAAGTGGAGTGAGCATCCTTACAGTGGAAGCAACATTCAGTCTCTGATGTACAGCGGTCAGCAGAATGTCCTACAGTCGCGCACTTGCCACATACTACGTTTGAAGCTCGACAAGCCTTTTCGTGATGTCCATAGAGTTGACATTTTCCACAACGAAGGGGATTAGGTATGTAAGGTCTCACATTAATAATTTCATATCCTACTTTCACATTAGTAGGGAGAGATACTTTGTCAAAAGTCAAAACTACTGTGGCTGTCTTCGTCCTTATGCCTTCCTGGTAACGGGTTATGAATCTTGCCTCTATGACATCTTGCTGAGAAAGTTCCTGTACAATTTCTTCTTCCTCCACTAGCACAAGATCCCTGCAGGTGATAACACCCTTGCAGGAATTCATGGAATGGGGGATCGTTGTCTGGACATCGTGACAATGGAACTTCCTCAGTTTAAGCAAATCTTTGACCTGAGCTGAATTCATGGTTTTTACGAGGAGGTCTCCACTCGCAAGTTTTTTCACTTGTTCCACCTCTCCTGCACACCCATCAATCACCTTCTTGATGATGAAGGGATTGAGGCTGGACAGGGGAGTGGAACCAACCGCATGAATTAAAACAAACTCGGAGTTATGTACATTAATGTCAAGGCTGGTACGTGTCTGGGGCCGTTCAGTCTGGGGGTAGTCAGTCCGTGAGACAGTCGGGGGTCGGTCAGGACTACCTCCCCCCCTGAAGGTGGGGGAGGCAGCAGTGGCGTCCGCAATAGTTACCACTTCCCCCTCACGGGGGAAGTGGGAAGAGAGAGAAAAACGACCAAGGAAGAAATTGCCCAGGGATCACACACCTAATCTGAGATTACCCCCTCAAACCACTCTCGGGAGGACGCGCCCGTGTGTAACTCACACCCCAGAGCGATCAGTGGGGGGTACACTCCAGAGGTGAGTAAGCAAAGGCAATCTCAGAAATTAGATATAGACACCTACTATATCTACTAAGGCCAGGGAGGAAAATGAGGTCTAGCTAACCTAACTTTATTGGAAAACGCCCTAGTGGCGGAGAAAACAAAGCTAAAGCCGGTGAGGCAACCCTGCAGCCAGACGAGAGCTGAGAAACACGTCTTCACTCTTCGCAACCATCCATCAAAGTCCTCCGGCTAACGACAATGCAAGCCAGGTTTATATACACAAACTTAGAGAGGCAAGAAGTGCAACTCAGTGAAGCAAGAGGCGAAAAAAAAATGAATTAGAAATAAAAGAAGACACTCTCACGAGGTCAATCCACGAGCAGACTCGAGCAAATGCTGGAAGCAGCACTGAAAAGCCGGTGGTGGTGGTCGTCGTCCGTGGCAAAGTCTAATATTTGTAGCTCAGCCATGCGTTTATGATGTTGGAAACGTGGATCGGAATTGGCTGAACTAATGACATAAGAAAACCTCCTGGCCAGGATGTTAGCTACGTCCATGGGATCGTCATAGATGTCATTGTTCACCTGTTGATTGGTCACCGGGATGTTAGGGTGTAATTACCCGTCCCGCCCCTGTGGGCTCGGTGACGGGTATTGTTTTTACTTGGTTTGTCTGTCCGTTTTGTGCATCTGTCTGTTAACAACTACGCTAAAGCAACTGGTGCGATTTTGACTAAAATTACAGGGATGATGTGTTGTTACCTTCTGCTCACCTGATTAAATTTTTGTCCAAATTGGGCCAAGGCCCAGGTTGTAGGCCCAAAATGTGGAAACAAAAAAAATAAATGATTTTTTCATCATAACTCCTTTCAAATATGTCATATCGACCTGAAACAAAAACCAAAGCTCAAAGTTGCATCTTTCAAATCTGCATCCTATAACATGCCTCATTACATCAGGGAGGTCACCCCCTATTTAGTGTTTGCGGTAGGGGGGGGTTAATGTCAGGTGGGTTGGGCGAAAACATTCAAATGTACATAAAATCGTCGATTTTCACCCGATTGACTTCAAATTTTATATGCGACATCTCTGACTAAATATCCTGATATGTTTATACGTCAGTACTAAAATGACTGGCGGAGACGGGTTTGCTGTGCCTTGGCACGGCTTCTTGTTATTCAATATTTTAATTTGGGAACAATCTTTACTTAATGGAGTAAAATGATTCACCGTAGACACAAAAGACCACCAGGAGTTACGTTTGATCCCTCTTATTATTCCCCTTGCCTCAGCCCATTCCTATTTGTATGCAATAAAGTTCTCCTCAGTAGTCTGACTATCAAAAATCCTGTATCTCCTATTGCGTTTCCTTAATGCCTGTCGTCAGTCAAACATCCACCAGTGAGCTCCATGCTTCACATGAACTCTTGGGAGTAGCAGCCTCAGCGACGTGTAAAATGGAATTGGTTAAATTTTCGAATTTTATGTCCATGGTCTCCCAAGATATGTCTAAATTGGCAATCACTGAGAAGAATCCCCAAACTGCTTTATTATAGTTAAATCTTGAAGGTGGAGGTCCGAAACAAGATCGTGTGTTCAAGGAAGACAGATGGGTAAATGATCACTTCCCATGGAGTTGTCATAAGGGTCCCATGAGAAATCTTGATGAATACCTGGGGAGGCTAGAAATAAGTCAATAGCCGAAATGTTACCGGTACAATCATCTAAACGTGTTGGTCTACCATTGTTCAGAAGACAGAGGCTGGACTTTAGTATTAGGTCGGCTAATTGTTCACCATGACCATCGATTCTCAAGCTACCCCATTCATAGTGATGGGTATTAAAGTCGCCCAACACTAACTTACTCCCAGGAAGATGTTCAAATGGTGACTTCAAATCATCACTATCAATGGGGCCATGTGGTGGACAGTACACAGAGCTAATAGATGGATATGTGGTATTAAATTTTACTCTGCACGTGACAGCTCCCAGAGTAGAATTTAAAACCACTTCCGTTTGTGGGTGTGATTTGTGTGTGTATATGGCAACTCTGTGACCGTCATATCTTCTATACGAGTGGTAGTTTTAAATGTGGAGGATCAGGGTAATCCACCAAGCATGTCTCCTGTAAACAATTAACGTCTGGCCTGTGCATTGAAAACAAGCTTTCTATATTGTGTAATTTATTCCGAAGAGTCCTACAATATCACTGTAACAGTGAATGAGACGATTTAAGATTACGCTGGAGACCAATATGCTTAGTCTTTTTATGATGCCCGCCAACATGCGAGCAACTACCGGGGACCTATCACATTGTTTGCTGATGGAAACTTCCATTTTATCATCATTGACAAGGCTCGCAGACTCCCCCGAGGCAGAGCTTACTCTTCTTTCTCTCACTGGACCAGGAGCAGGAAGAACATGAGGATGTGACTGCTTTGTGAGGATGGTCATATTACTCTTACTTGAGTTGGACTTCGGTTTAGGCTTGACTGACTGAGAGGTAGCAGCAACCTGAGAGTAAGAAGTTGCTGTAGGGATGTCAGTTTGAGGGTTGGATTGGACAGGAGGCTGAGATGGAGAGGCAGAGTGCATGGCAAGAGGAACAGGTTCAGGGTCAGTCTGTGTTTCAACAGAGCACATTGCAGGACGGAACATCACCGCCGAAGCATAGAACCTCTTCGGCGTGGGAATTGCATGCAGTTCTTCCACATTTTTCCTAGCTTCGTAGTAAGTGATGCCCTCAGTCGCCTTCACTGTGCAGACCTCATTCTCCTCCTTTCACTTCAGACAATCTCTAGAGGAAGTGGAGTGAGCACCCTTGCAGTGGAAGCAACATACAGTCTCAAATGTACAGTGTTCAGCATCATGGCCCTGTGTTGCACATTTGCCACACACTGATTGGGAAGCCCGACAAGTCTTATCATTATGTCCATATAACTGACATCTTAACACCGAAGCGGGTTAGGGATATATGGCCTTATATTGACAATTTCGTACCCGACTTTTACATGGGCTGGGAGATTCACTTTGCCGAATGTCAAGATAATTGTTGCAGTCTTCATCTTCTTGGCTTCCGAGAACCGAGTAATAAATCGTACATCGCGTATGATCACATCCTCTTCCATAACCATGAGGTCCCTGCAGGTGATGACATCTTCTCAGGAAATCATAGAAGGTAAGATCCTTGGTTCTACATCATAACAGTGGAACTTGCGCAGTTTGAGCAAGTTCTTAACCTGGGAGGAGTTTTTACTAAAAGGTCTCCAGAAGCAAGATTATTTTTTACTAGTTCCACCTCTCCAGCACAGCCATCAATCACCTTCTTGATAATGAAAGGACTGAGACTACTCAAGGGAGTGGAACCGACGGCGTGAATGGTGACAAAAAAAGTAATATATACGGATACATCAAGTCTGTGGCCGTTCAGTCTGAGGGTTGTCAGTCCGTATGGCAGTCTGGGGTTCGTCAGGACCACCTCCCCCCTTGAAAGGGGAGGGGGGAGTGGCGTCCGCCATAGTAACCACTTTCCCCTCACAAGGGAAGTGGAAAGAAGAAGAAAAAACGAGCAAGGGACAAGACACCCGGAGTAAAACGCCTAACTCTGAGATTGCCCTCTCATCCTACTCTCGGGAGGCAGTGTCTGTGTCTGTTCACACCCCAGAGTGATCGGGGGGGGGTGGGAAGACCCTCCAGAGGCGAGTAAGCAAAGATAATCTCAGTATATAGGTGCAGACAACTATTCTACCAAGCTATGAGGGAGGGGAGGAAAACGGGCAACTAGCTAGCCTATCGGTCACGAGAAGGGTGAGAAAAAAAAAAAGAAATCCAATGCCTCTGGGGCAGACCTAACAGCTGGAGGAGAGACCACACGAAAACACGTCCGCACCCTCCACGACCATGCATCAAAGTCCCCACATCAGTGGACAACACTCCATTCCTTGAATAGTTACCAGCCTGGCCGGTGACATAAACACAAGTAAGCAATCTTACATTACCTGGTTAGCCTGTCTGTCTGCTAGTTACGAGGTATGCCAAGGGCTTCGCTGACGTAAACAATCCTTTATTTTGGTTGATATTACATACATTTGCAATAATGGCGGATTCATAACATCTACGTTTCGTGGTACTGTCTACAAATTTAATCATTTTAGAATTTTTCAGGTTAGCGTTACGCCCTGTGTCAAACATATGTTTCACAATTGCGTTTTTCACACTGAGACACTTCATGTCATATTTGTGTTCCATCGTTCGTTTCTCAGAACTTCGAAATGTTTCGCCAACATACACTTCATTACATCCTGAACAATGTGCACTGTAAACTCCTGCCTGGATTACATCCTGTCTACTGTTCTTCTTTTTCAGTAAGTTCCCCACTGTTACAGAACTTATTCTCACAACATTGATGCCAATCTTATTTAGCAGTGGGGAAACATTACTGCCTACCGAGGTATTATGTAGCATGGTCCTCTTTTAACATTTCTCTCTTTTTTCTTGTACGGATATGTTCAGCCTTCCTCCTAGCCTTTATGATAAAGTAGGGAGGGGATTTCAGTTCAGTAAAAAGCATTGAAGATATTCTTGTATTCCTCCTCTAGATATTCTCTCGAACATATCTCCATAGCTCAAAGATAAAATCCAGTGACAATGCGTAGTTTAGTCCTATTATCCGCAACAGAATGATAACGTACATAATCATTCTTAGAAGTGTTTTTCCCTAAAAAACTTTACACTTAAGATTGTTTTCGTCTTTTGATAAAAGTACATCTAGGTAAGGCAACCTATTGTCATTTTCATATTCTACCGTAAATTTCATACTATTTTCTACTTTGTTTACCTGATCCAAAAGCCTATTGAATTCTTACCTACGAGGAACCGTCACAAGTACATCCGTCTACTGTACAGTACGTACTGTACCTAAGCCAAGCTACTTCTCCACTACGTCGTTAAAGCTAGTAGTTTCTAGATGTTCTAAAAATAAATTAGCTAAAACTGGGCTAAGGGGAGACCCCATTGCTATCCCTGCTCATTGTCCCTAATATTTATCATTACAAGTGAAACAACAGTTAGAAACGCAGAGGTCCACTAAGCTAATAAATCATCAACAGGCACAGGTAGATCATCATCTTCTGATATTACATTACCCAATACATTAATAAGCCTTATCAGCTGGTACATTAGTGAACTAAAAAGCGCTCTGAGAGCGCACTCCTCTGCCAGTGCCATTGCCATTAAAAAGGATCCGGATCAGTATCCGCCCCCGAAATTAATGAATGCTTTCTTGGTCCATGGCCCACCTTTCCACAAAATTTCACTGAAAATCATTGAGAGTTTTTGGAAACATTGTGCGGTATACCCTGGATCCGGATCCGGATCAGCTCCAAAATTTTAAAATTTCTTCCTTGGCCCAAGGTCCACCCTTCCACAAATTTTCATCAAAATCCTTTCATAACTCTTTGAATGATCCCGGATCTGGATCCGTGGATATAGTATCCAGATCCGAATCAGCTCCCAAAGGTAATCAATTCTCACTTGGACCATGACCCACCTTTCCACAAAGTTTCATTGCAAGTCTCTGGGAACTTTTGGAAATATTGTGCGAGATACTCCGGATCCGGTTCTAAATTTAATAATTTATTCCTTGGCCCATGGCCTACTGTTCCACAAAATTTCATCAAAATCCGTTCATAAGTTTATTAGTAATCCTGTTAATAGACAAACAAACAGACAAACAAACCAACGCGGGGTAAAACATAACCTTGGCAGAGGTAATAATGAAACAACATCGAAGCTGGCCACTCACTTATTTCTCATGCTTAAGTGTTGTATCCTGTTGATTACATAAGTTTTGTATCCTGTTGATTAGATCACCAGAAAGCTTAAGGCCATTGCCACTGATGGTACCAACTTTACCCGAAATTGCTTGAGTTAACCTGCCTGCTAGTTTATCCGGCAAACTGCCGATTCAAGCTTCAGTGTTGTTTCTTTATTACTAATGTACCAGCTGATAAGGCTTATTAATGTATTGGGTAATGTAATATCAGAAGATGATGATCTACCTGTGCCTGTTGATGATTTATTAGCTTAGTGGACCTCTGAGTTTCTAACTGTTGTTTCACTTGTCTATCTATCTATCTATAGCCCGACGCCCTAATCCCGCAAAAGGTGGCCGCAGACAAAACGCCTCCAAGTCACTCTGTCACCCACCATTTGACTCCGCTCCCCCCAACTCACCCCCCCCTCCCTCATATACCTCTCAACTCCATCCCTCCACCTCATCCTCGGTCTACCCCTCCCTCTCCCTCCCTCCACCTCACCTACATACACCCTCTTAGTCAGTCTTTCATTCTCCATCCTCTCCACATGTCCAAACCACCTCAGTGTATTTCTCCTAATCTTTTCAACCACATCCACATCTACCCCACAACGTTCCTTCACTTCTTCATTCGTCAACCTGTCCCTCCATGTCACTCCACATGCTCCTCTCAAGTAACTCATTTCCACTGCTCTCACTCTTGACTTGTTCTCCTCTTGCAAGGTCCACGCCTCGCTTCCATACGTCAGGGAAGGGATCACAATACCATCATGCAGTGACTTCTTAACTTCCATACTCACCTCCCTATTTCTCATCACTGCTTTCAGTGTGCCAACAACCTTCCTTCCCTGCTGTACCCTTTCACGTACTTCATCCCCCAAAGTTCCATCCTTACTCATCACACTACCCAAGTACTTGAATGCACTCACATTCTCCATATCCTCACCATCCAACCTCACTGCACACTCTGTGACTTCATTCCTCTCAAACACCATAACTTTACTTTGTTTACATTAACTTTCAGCTTCCTCCTCCTACACACTGTCCCAAATTCATTCACCAAACCTTGCAACTCCCATTCATCTTCACTCAACAATACTGTATCATCAGCAAACAGCAACACCGGAAGCTTCCAAATCTCACCCTCATTCATTAGGGCCACCCCCACATCCACTGCCCTACCTTGCACCTCCTTTACGACCCCATCCATATATATATTAAACAGCCATGGAGACATTACACACCCCTGTTTCAGTCCCACATTGAGATCAAAGAACTCACTCAGCTCACCATCCACTCGCACCGTAGCCCTAGCTCCCTCGTACATACTCTTCACAGCACTCAACAATTTCCCCTCCACTCCATATATTCTTAATACCTTCCACATATCCTTGCCTATCTATTCTGTCATAAGCTTTCTCCAAGTCCATGAAGGCAGCATACACTTTCCTTCCCTTCTCTAGATACTTCTCCACTAAACATCTTGGAACAAATATCTGATCTACACACCCTTTTCCCTTCCTAAATCCCCCTTGTTCTTCTCCAACTAGCTCCTCTGTCATATGCCTAACCCTATCAATGAGTATTCTACCATATATTTTACCAGTCACACTAAGAAGGCAAATACCCCTATGGTTACCACATACTTCTCTCTCCCCTTTCCTTTGTACAGAGGAACAATTATACCTGATTTCCAGTCCTCTGGAACCCTTCCCTCTTCCCAAGCCAATCTACACAACTTCCATATCCACTCCACAACAATCTCACCCCCATACCTAAGCATTTCACCACACACTCCATCAATTCCTGGGGCCTTTCCCAGCTTAATCTTCTTCATCGCTTCCACTACTTCCGACCTACTGATCTCTTCCTCCCTCCTCTCATCTCTTCTTCTCCCAGCCATTCCCCAGCCACTTATACTCACACTGCTCTCACTCTCTACATTCAACAAATCCTCAAAGTGCTCCTTCCATCTCCTCAATTTCTCTCTTTTCTCCACCAGCAATCTATTATTCCTATCTTTCACTCCCCTACTATTTCCCCTTTCACACTGCCTTACTTTCTTTACCTCCTTCCAAAACAATTTCTTACTCTCCCTCCATTTCACACTCTGATTCCTCCCAAACTCTTCATCCACTTTCTTCTTACTCTCCTTCACCAGTCTCTTAACCTCCCTTCTCCTGCTCACATATACCTCTCTCTTCTCTCTCTCATCTTCTCCCCTATCTCTACTCGCCAACCATTCACCATATGCCTTCTTCTTTTGTTCCACAGCTCGTTTCACCTCATCATTCCACCATGCTGTCCCTTGCACACCCTTGCATCTCCTCCTCACTCCACAAACTGCCTCACACGCTGCGCTTATCTCTTCCGTGAATATCTTACATACGTCTTCCACCCCTTCCATCTACTCTAGCTCATACCTTCCCAATCTTTCTTCCACTATGCTCTTATACTCTGTCCTCTTCTCACTATTTTGCAATTTCTCCACTCTTCTCACAGGAGCTGCTTCCTCCTGTCTTCCCCTTCGCTTCCTCAACCACTTTCTTTGCAGCTCTACCTTGGCCATCACTAAGTGATGGTCCGAGACTCCATTCCCCCACCCTCTCCAAACCCTTGCATCCAACACTTGTCTTCTCATTCGCTCATCCACACACACGTAGTCTATCATTGCCTTTCGTTCAACAAGTTCACCATCCATCCTCCTCATTACTCTCCATGCATACCGGTGGATCATCTTATGGCGAAAGTAGGTGTTGGCTATTGCCAACCCCTTACCAGCACAGATGTCCACCAAAGCACTACCATTCCCATCTACTTCTGCTGGCACACCCCACTGACCAACCACTCCATCCACTCGTACATTCCCAACTTTGCCATTCATGTCTCCAATCAACAGCACTCTCTCGCTCCTCTCAAACTTGTCCATACATGCTTCTACTCTCGCCCAAAACTCATCTTTCACTCTTGCCACTCGATCCTCAGTTGGAGCATACACACATACAATCGCCCATGCTTGTATACCTACTTTTATCCTCACCCATACAATCCTTGCACCCACTGTTCCATACTCTCTTATATTCTCCTTCCACTTCTTGCTTATCATCAGACATACTCCCTCTCTTGCCCTCTCATCCTCACTGACTCCCGCACATATACCTACACCGTATTCCCATTCTCTCATCCTTTCACCTTCCCATTTAGTTTCAGTCAATCCACATATATCCACTTTTGCATCCTCAAGCACCTGGACAATCTCTCTCTCTTTCACTTCATCATTCACTCCTCTCACATTCCACGTTCCTACTCACTTGTAATGATAAATATTAGGGACAATGAGCAGGGATAGCAATGGGGTCTCCCCTTAGCCCAGTTTTAGCTAATTTATTTTTAGAACACCTAGAAACTACTAGCTTTAACGACATAGTGGAGAAGTAGCTTGGCTTAGGTACAGTACGTACTGTACAGTAGACGGATGTACTTGTGACGGTTCCTCGTAGGTAAGAATTCAATAGGCTTTTGGATCAGGTAAACAAAGTAGAAAATAGTATGAAATTTACGGTAGAATATGAAAATGACAATAGGTTGCCTTACCTAGATGTACTTTTATCAAAAGACGAAAACAATCTTAAGTGTAAAGTTTTTTAGTAAAAATACTTCTAAGAATGATTATGTACGTTATCCTTCTGTTACGGATAGTAGGACTAAATTACGCATTGTCACTGGATTTTATCTTTGAGCTATGCGGATATGTTCGAGAGAATATCTAGAGGAGGAATACAAGGATATCTTCAATGCTTTTTACTGAGCTGAAATCCCCTCCCTACTTTATCATAAAGGCTAGGAGGAAGGCTGAACATGACCGTACAAGAAAAAAGAGAGAAATGTAAAGAAAGGACCATGTTACCTAATACCTTGGTGGGCAGTAATGTTTCCCCACCGCTAGATAAAATTGGTATCAATGTTATGAGAATCGGTTCTGTAACAGTGGGCAATTTCCTGAAAAAGAAGAGTAGATTGTAGCACTAGTCGAGCAGGGAAGTACTCCCAAGGTGGATGGAAAGCTGATGATAGGGAGACCTGTAGCTCCCGGTTCATCAGGCCTCGGGACTAGATCCTGGCCATCCCCCTTTGTTGAACTTTTCAGCGTTTCAGTAACACGGACAGTAGGCCAGCATGCTCTCCAATACAAGTTTCTCTAACTGTCAACAACAATCTACATGCACAGTACACACTACGCTTCCTTTTCAACATTAAAAAAAAAGAAAATGGAACACATTAACCATGCCTCGGAGTCTCCAGGGAGGGGGGGAGACCATAAATGCCCCCATCATCCGCCCCTCTCCCGGTGACGACGCAACGAGATGCCTAGAACCACTGTCTGACTCACTCTTTCTTCATCTCTGCATTATTTGCGGCCTTTCCTCTAACTTTCTCTCTGTTGAACACCACCTCTCCTCCTCTACACCTCACCTTCTGTTCTTAACAGAGACTCAGCTCTCTGAGGCAACTGATAGCAAACCGTTTTCTGTATCCTACTTTCTCTACGCTCACATCAAAGTCAAAGGTGGGTGTTGTGTCTATGTACACAACGACTTATCTTGCTCTGAGGTTCCTGAACTTGATTTTCCTGAATTCGGTACTCTCTGGCTTCGGCTCTCCTGCCATTCAATCACTCAATCAGTCAATCATTTCCGTGGCACCCCACGGGATGCATGGGTCCTCCATGAACTCTCTCCACCAATATTTGTCTCTTGCCATCTCCTTCAGGTCCCTCCAACACTCCTCTCCTGCTTCTCTTTTCATTGACCTCAACCAGGTTTCCCTCGGCGTACCTCTACCTCTTCTTCCTCTAGCAGTCCACTTTGGCACATCCTGTATTAAACTGCCTTCTTTTCTATATATGTGCCCCAGCCACTTCCAGCGAGAGTCTCACATATTCATAAAATGGTTCCACTCTAGCAATATCCCTTACTCTTTTAGTTGTAACTCTGTCTTGCCACTTTACCCCAAGAATCCTTCTCAGTATTCTATTCTCAAATCCTAATATTTTCTGATCTGTTGCCATTGTACTGTACCATGACTCATGCCCATAAATTAAAATTGGTCTAACCATGGGCTTGTAAATTTTTACTTTAGTATGTACCGAAAGCATATTATTATTCCAAAATGATTTCAACATTCCAACAGCACGCCAAGCCTGCCAAATCCTCTCCTCAATTTCATTGTTTAATGATCCATCCATTAGATGATACAATGGTTCCTAGATAATTATAATTTTCTGCATTCTTCACCACATTATTCCCAAATACACAATCGATTTGGTTCTCTACGTTCATAATAACAATTTCAGTCGTTCCACAATTTATTACCAATCCCACTTTTTCTCCTTCCTCCACCAGACAATCAAGCACCGTCTGCATCTCGTAAATACTTCCGCAAATCAGTACAATATCATCAGCATAGTCCAAATCCATCAGCTTCCTATTTTCTTTCCAGATTAATTCCTACGCCTGTTCTCCTTACAACCTTTCTCAAAACATAATCCAAACCAAAACAAACAGCAAAGGCGAAAGAACTCCTCCTTGAATCACTCCTGACCTAACTTCAAATGGATCATTCAAAGAACCACTCACCATTACCTTACAAAAAGTACCTTCATGCAGGCTTCTAATAATATTTACAAACTTTTCTGGTATACCATATAAACTCATAATTTTCAGCATAGCTCCACGTGAAACACTATCAAATGCCTTTTCAAAATCACAAAACACATGTTAAGTGGCATTTTCATCTCATTAGCTTGTTGCATTAGATGACTTACAACAAAAATCTGATCATTACAACCTCGACCCTTTGTAAATCCCGCTCGTTCTTCTCTTAAAATTTTATCAGTTACTGGCTCTATTCTGTCCAACAAGATTTTGGAAAAGACTTCTGCAACTACACGTGTCAAAATTATTCCCCTCCAATTGCCACACACACTTAAATCTCCCTTTTTTGGTATTTTTATTATCGCTCTATTTTTCCACTCTTCTGGAATTCCACCATTATCCCAAGCCGCATTAAAAAGTTTCAAAAGCGCATTCATCAACTCATCATTTTCCACCTTAAGCATTTCAGGAAATATTCCACCCTCTCCTAGGGCCTTAAAATTCTTTAACTCCATTACAGATTTTGCTACCTCTTCCAAAGTTATATCTCCTGTTTCTATCTGCAAATCTCTCTCGGCTGGCAAAATATCCTCTTCAGCTGGGATTGGTCTACTTAGAACAGATTCAAAATGCTCCTTCCACCTTCCTTTTATACCCAAATCTTTAGTCATCAAATTACTATTTTTATTTCGTACAGGTATTTCCTTCCTTCTCTTTTCAGTCCCAGTTAACTCCTTTATAGCCTGATACGCTGCTCTTGTGCTCTGACCGTCATTTTTACTTAATTTAATTTCTGTCTCTGTTGCCTTTTCATCATATAGCCTCCTCTTATCACGTCTAACGAGTCTGTTTACTTAAGAATGCAAACTCCAGTACTTTGCTCTAAGTACTTCAACTACCTGGCCATCAATATGTTGTTCTTCCCTTCTTAACTTCGCCTCTTTCCTTTTCTGAATTGCATTCCATGTTTCATCTGACATCCACTTTTTCCTTCTCGCTTTTCCCTTTCTCTTAATGGTAACCTTAGCGCTCTCATGCAAAACCTCTTTTACCTCACTTCTCATTTGATTAATATCATTGTCTTCAGATTCCATCAAAATCTGCAGGACTAGAAACCTGTTCCTACATTCCCACCGAAACTTTTCCTGTGTGTTCTCATCATTTCTTAGCTCATGAAAATCATAATTATTATCTCCTGTACAATTCCCATTAACATTTCTCATAAGTTTTATTTTAATATTTGACACAAGTTGGTGATCACTACCTATATCTGCCTCCCTCCTTACGCAAACATCTTGCAAATAACTCCTATGCCTTCTGCTAATTGCAATGTGGTCAATCTAGTTACAATATTTACCACATGGTGAAATCCAAGTAGTTTTATGTATTTTTCCATGCTCAAAGATATTTTCACCAATTATAAGGTCATTTGCCAAACAAAAGCTTCCAAATCGCACCCCATTTTCGTTTCTTATACCAACACCCTCCTTACCCATACAATCTTCAAAGCCATCCCTACCACTGCCAACAATTGCATTAACACATCGCGTCTTGCCACTCTTTTCACTTCATCCTGCAGCTTCTCATAAAAGTCAGCCTTCATTTCATCAGCAACCTCATTTGCCGGAGCGTACCCTACAACCATCCTGATATTACCATGGTCAGATTTTAAACGAGCATAAAGCATTTGCCGGAATGTTGCATTAACCTGGTTTGTGGGGCCAAACTACACGCGATAAAGCCATTTTTCACAGCTACTATAGTCCCAGTACAGATTCCTCAGACCTATGAATCCCCTGGGGGTAGGGGGGTTTCAAGAATACTCCCCGAGTATCCCTGCTTGTCGTACGAGGCGACTAAAAGGGTTGGTGGTGGGTTAGTGCCCCACCCCGTAAAAAGAACTAACTAAAAAAGCAAATAAAGCGCCTCGGACCCGGACGGACCATACGTTGACGACTAAGGAACGGACAAAGGACATTCTGAGGGTGGGAACATGGAATGTGAGAGGAGTGAATGATGAAGTGAAAGAGAGAGAGATTGTCCAGGTGCTTGAGGATGCAAAAGTGGATATATGTGGATTGACTGAAACTAAATGGGAAGGTGAAAGGATGTGAGAATGGGAATACGGTGTAGGTATATGTGCGGGAGTCAGTGAGAATGAGAGGGCAAAAGAGGGAGTATGTCTGATGATAAGCAAGAAGTGGAAGGAGAATATAAGAGAGTATGGAACAGTGGGTGCAAGGATTGTATGGGTGAGGATGAATGTAGGTATACAAGCATGGGCGATTGTATGTGTGTATGCTCCAACAGAGGATCGAGTGGCAAGAGTGAAAGATGAGTTTTGGGCGAGAGTAGAAGCATGTATGGACAAGTTTGAGAGGAACGAGAGAGTGCTGTTGATTGGAGACATGAATGGCAAAGTTGGGAATGTACGAGTGGATGGAGTGGTTGGTCAGTGGGGTGTGCCAGCTGAAGTAGATGGGAATGGTAGTGCTTTGGTGGACATCTGTGCTGGTAAGGGGTTGGCAATAGCCAACACCTACTTTCGTCATAAGATGATCCACCGGTATACATGGAGAGTAATGAGGAGGATGGATGGTGAACTTGCTGAACGAAAGGCAATGATAGACTACGTGTGTGTGGATGAGCGAATGAGAAGACAAGTGTTGGATGCAAGGGTGTGGAGAGGGTGGGGGAATGGAGTCTCGGACCATCACTTAGTGATGGCCAAGGTAGAGCTGCAAAGAAAGTGGTTGAGGAGACGAAGGGGAAGACAGGAGGAAGCAGCTCTTGTGAGAAGAGTGGAGAAATTGCAAGATAGTGAGAAAATGACAGAGTATAAGAGCATAGTGGAAGAAAGATTGGGAAGGTATAAGCTAGAGCAGATGGAAGGGGTGGAAGACGTATGTAAGATATTCACGGAAGAGATAAGCGCAGCGTGTGAGGTTGTTTGTGGAGTGAGGAGGAGATGCAAGGGTGTGCAAGGGACAGCATGGTGGAATGATGAGGTGAAACGAGCTGTGGAACAAAAGAAGAAGGCATATGGTGAATGGTTGGCGAGTAGAGGTAGGGGAGAAGATGAGAGAGAGAAGAGAGAGGTATATGTGAGCAGGAGAAGGGAGGTTAAGAGACTGGTGAAGGAGAGTAAGAAGAAAGTGGATGAAGAGTTTGGGAGGAATCTGAGTGTGAAATGGAGGGAGAGTAAGAAATTGTTTTGGAAGGAGGTAAAGAAAGTAAGGCAGTGTGAAAGGGGAAGTAGTAGGGGAGTGAAAGATAGGAATAATAGATTGTTGGTGGAGAAGAGAGAGAAATTGAGGAGATGGAAGGAGCACTTTGAGGATTTGTTGAATGTAGAGAGTGAGAGCAGTGTGAGTATAAGTGGTTGGGGAATGGCTGGGAGAAGAAGAGATGAGAGGAGGGAGGAAGAGATCAGTAGGTCGGAAGTAGTGGAAGCGATGAAGAAGATTAAGCTGGGAAAGGCCCCAGGAATTGATGGAGTGTGTGGTGAAATGCTTAGGTATGGGGGTGAGATTGTTGTGGAGTGGATATGGAAATTGTGTAGATTGTCTTGGGAAGAGGGAAGGGTTCCAGAGGACTGGAAATCAGGTATAATTGTTCCTCTGTACAAAGGAAAAGGGGAGAGAGAAGTATGTGGTAACCATAGGGGTATTTGCCTTCTTAGTGTGACTAGTAAAATATATGGTAGAATACTCATTGATAGGGTTAGGCATATAACAGAGGAGCTAGTTGGAGAAGAAGAAGGGGGATTTAGGAAGGGAAAAGGATGTGTAGATCAGATATTTGTTCCAAGATGTTTAGTGGAGAAGTATCTAGAGAAGGGAAGGAAAGTGTATGCTGCCTTCATGGACTTGGAGAAAGCTTATGACAGAATAGATTGGCAAGGTATGTGGAAGGTATTAAGAATATATGGAGTGGAGGGGAAATAGTTGAGTGCTGTGAAGAATATGTACGAGGGAGCTAGGGCTACGGTGCGAGTGGATGGTGAGCTGAGTGAGTTCTTTGATCTCAATGTGGGACTGAAACAGGGGTGTGTAATGTCTCCATGGCTGTTTAATATATATATGGATGGGGTCGTAAAGGAGGTGCAAGGTAGGGCAGTGGATGTGGGGGTGGCCCTAATGAATGAGGGTGAGATTTGGAAGCTTCCGGTGTTGCTGTTTGCTGATGATACAGTATTGTTGAGTGAAGATGAATGGGAGTTGCAAGGTTTGGTGAATGAATTTGGGACAGTGTGTAGGAGGAGGAAGCTGAAAGTTAATGTAAACAAACGTAAAGTTATGGTGTTTGAGAGGAATGAAGTCACAGAGTGTGCAGTGAGGTTGGATGGTGAAGATATGGAGAATGTGAGTGCATTCAAGTACTTGGGTAGTGTGATGAGTAAGGATGGAACTTTGGGGGATGAAGTACGTGAAAGGGTACAGCAGGGAAGAAAGGTTGTTGGTACACTGAAAGCAGTGATGAGAAATAGGGAGGTGAGTATGGAAGTTAAGAAGTCATTGCATGATGGTATTGTGATCCCTACCCTGACGTATGGAAGCGAGGCGTGGACCTTGCAAGAGGGGAACAAGTCAAGAGTGAGAGCAGTGGAAATGAGTTACTTGAGAGGAGCATGTGGAGTGACGTGGAGGGACAGGTTGACGAATGAAGAAGTGAAGGAACGTTGTGGGGTAGATGTGGATGTGGTTGAAAAGATTAGGAGAAATACACTGAGGTGGTTTGGACATGTGGAGAGAATGGAGAACGAACGACTGACTAAGAGGGTGTATGTAGGTGAAGTGGAGGGAGGGAGAGGGAGGGGTAGACCGAGGATGAGGTGGAGGGATGGAGTTGAGAGGTATATGAGGGAGGGAGGGGTGAGTTGGGGTGAGGGGAGTCAAATGGTGGGTGACAGAGTGACTTGGAGGCGTTTTGTCTGCGGCCACCCTTTGCGGGATTAGGGCGTCGGGCTATAGATAGATAGATAGATAAAGCAAGTGCTCATTAATTAGCCCAAACTCACATAGTGCCTTTCAAGCCTCTCTACTCAGCAGTAAACCTACTCCTTGGTAATGATTTCCATCACACCTACCAGAAACCTGCAATGTAATACCATCTTCCAAATTCATTTTTTCATCTCGAAGCAACCTCATTTCTGTAAGAGCACAAATATCCACAATGTATTCCTTGAACACTGAACTAAGTTCTTCCATTTTACAAGCCTGATTGAGAGTTCGAATTTTCCAAGTTCCTATTCGTAAGGTTCTTTTTGAATGTACTGTATAAACTTATTTCTACACCATGGGATTCTTAGCACCCTGTCATTCTCTGACTAAAAATCTCTGCACTGTTTATTTATCCCCTAATGCTACTGCCTATGAAATTTCTTTGACTATCTTGCTTCTACGATGGAACACATTTTATCCTTTTCTCCTTTCTCTGAAACCTCCATTCTAGGAGATTCCAATGTTCACCACAAACTTTGGCTCTCCTCTCCTTTCACTGATCCACCTGGTGAACAAACCTACATCTTTTCTATCCTTAATGACCTAGAGCAGCTTGTACAGCACCTTTAAAGTATAGCTGACCGCCTTGGAGAGAGCTCCAACATACTTGACCTCTTCCTTACAAATAATCCTTCTGCTTCCACTGTTAATCTCTCCTCTCTGTTGGGCTCCTCCAAACACAACCTTATTACTTTGACCTGTCCTACCGCTCCGGTAAGGCTTGTGGACCCTCCAAAGAAACGTTGACTGTGGCACTTTGGAACTGCGGATTGGGAGGCCCTCAGGCAGTAGGCCTACTTCTTTGATTTTCCCTGGAATGATTATTGCTTCCATGGCCGAGAGCCATCTGAGTGTCCTTTACGGATTACAGAGGTTATTCTCTCGGGCTTGAAAGCATACATTCCTTTCTCATATCCTTTGACTAATGCAAGAAAGCCTTGGTTTAATCACGTTTGTTTTAATGCTGTCCGCAACAAGGAGAGGGCCAATAAAAGACATCAGAGCCAACCCACCCCTGAGTCAACATCGCTTTTATGTTTCTGCCCGGAATCATGCTAAGTCTGTTCTTCGCTGCTAAAAATAATTTCATCCATATTAAATGCTCTCAACTCTCCAACTTGAATTCTTCCTGCTCTTTCTGGCACCTTGCCAAAAACCTTTATAACAACTTTACATCATCATCCTTCCCTTCTCTTTTCTACTCTGATGGTTCTGTAGCTGTTTCGTCTACTGATAAAGCAGATCTCTTTGCTCAAACACTCCCCTCCAATTCCACCTTAGACGATTCTGGTGCTGTTCCTCCATCATTCCTCCCTCTGACTTCCTCATGGTTGGCATTAAAATTTCTTCAGCTGATGTATTTTGTGCCATCACTGGCTTCAATACTAACAAGGCATATGGGCCTGATGGAGTTCCTTCTGTTGTCCTCAAGATCTGTGCTTCTGTGCTTACAAAATGCCTAGGTAAACTCCTTCGCCTCTGTCTTTCAACTTGTACCTTTCCCTCTTGCTGGAAGTTTGCTCTCATTCAGCTAGTCCCAAAGAAGGGTGACCATTCCCAGCCCTCTGACAATCGTCCAATTGCTTTAACATCCTGTGTCTCAGAAGTTTCAGAGTCTATTCTTAACAGAAAAATTTAAAAGCATCTTTGCTATCACAGCATTCTTTCTGATCGTCAGTATGGGTTCCGTCAGGGAAGCTTCACTGGCGATCTTCTCACCTTCCTTTCAGACTCCTGGTCATCCTCCTTTTGGGACTTTGGCAAAAGCTTTGCCACTGCCCTTGACATCTCAAAGGCTTTCGATCGAGTCTGGCATAAATCTTTAATTTCCAGACTGCCCTCGTACAGTTTACATCCTTCTATCTGTGCCTTCATCTCTAGCTCCCTTTCTGGTCGTTCTATAGCCGCTGTTGTAGACGGTCATCATACTTCTAGATCTATCAACAGTGGTGTTCCTCAGGGCTCTGTCCTATCACCAACTTTCTTCCTTTTATTCATCAATGATTTTCTAAGCTATACATCTAACCCTATCCACTCGTGGGCTGATGATTCAACCCTTCACCTTTCCATTCGGTTTCCCCAACCTCAATCTCAGCAGTTACTTCAACAAACCAGGGATGAGGCTATGGCACACCTAATGTCTGACTTGACTCGTATCTCTGACGGGTAAAAATATATATATATATTTTTTAATGCTTCAAAGACTTAGTTTTTACAACTATCAACCCGACAAAATCTTCCACAGGAGTACCCATTATTGTTTAATAACATCCAGCTCAATCCTGCATCATCCTTGAACATGCCTGAGGTTTCATTCACCCGGGACTTAATCTTGGAAAGATCATATTACATCTCTTGTACAATCTCCTTCCAAGAGATTAGGTGTGCTAAGCTGACTCCGTACCTTCTTTACCCCTGCATAGTTGTTGACTTTATACACGGGTTTTATTCGCCCCTGTGTAGAGAACAACTCTAACGTGTGAGGAGGCTCCCCACATACAGATCTTCTCAATAGGGTGGAGTAAAAGGCTTTTCATCTCATTAACTCTCCTCCTCTTACTGGGTCCCTTCAACCTCTGTCTCTTCACCGCACTGTTGCCTCTTTATCTCTTTCTATCACTACTTCCATGGTCACTGCTCCTCTGAGCTGTCTGCTTGCATCCCTCCTCCTCTACGACAGGTGCGTAGCACCAGTCTGGCAACAAACTCTGATCCCTTTTCTGTCCAAATTCTCTAATGCAAGAGTTAACCGTTACTCCCAGTCCTTCACTTATGCAACAGATCTACTCTGAAATTGTCTCCCTTTGTCTGTATTTCCTACTTCCTATGATCTCCAGTCTTTCAAACGCAGTGTGTCCAGGCATCACAAAATGAACAGATCTTGAATTTGGCTCTCTTTGTATTGTTTTTGTTTTTTCTTGGAAGGAGCTGTTATTTGCGATCTCCTGGCCTTTGGTTCCTTCCTCCTCTTACAAAAAAAAAAAATAAATAAGAAAGGATGTAATCCAGGCAGGAGTTTACAGTGTACCTTGTTCAGGATACAGTAAAGTATATATTGGAGAAACATTTCGTGGTTTAGAGAAACGAGTGATGAAACACAAATATGATATGTTTCAATATGAGTATGAAACATATACGGTATGGATGGGGTGATGGGAGAGATACAAAGACGGATAATGGAGAAAGGGATGGCGTTGGTGACGAATGGTGATGGATGGGGCTTACATGAAAGAGTGTTAGTGTCAACTTTAACAACGGATGTGAGACTATGGTGTGGCATGAAAATGAAAAGTCAAGACTAAGAGCAGTGGAGATGGGATTCCTGAGGAATGTGTGTGGAGTAAAGAGAGTGGATAGGATATAGCATATTGTGGTTAGTGAAAGATGCAGAGTGAGGAAGTCTGTGGACACCAGAATCGAAAAGAGTGTACTGAGATGGATAGGTCATCTGGGGAAAATGGATGACAATAGCGTAGTGGAAAAGGTATATCTGAGCGAATCTGAAGTAGGAAGGAAAGGCGAGGTAGGCCAAGTAGAAGGTGGAGGAGTATGGTGGATAAGTGTGTGAGGAAGAGAGGTGTGGAAGTTGAATGATGCTAAGGGACCGACAAGAGACTGAGCTGGCTGGAAGAATTTTGTGCAGAGAAGCGTATAACCCGGGATTTGGCACCTCTTTTCAACGTGTCAGCCTTCGTTTTGGCTCATGTAGATAGGTATATGTGAAGTTACATAACATGGTGAAATTTTTTGGCCTCTCTGATTGATCCAGGATTTCGAGGGGTTCAGTGGTGAGTGGATGGAAGCGTGGCCCATTGAATGGATAAACTTTGGCTGTCTAGACGTTACTACTCCTCAACCTGCCCTAGAGTGGGAAAGGTGGTCCGGATGTTGATGATGATGATGACGAAACATAGGTTTGACACAGACTGTAATCCTGACTAGAAAACTTCTGAATTGATTAAATATGTAGACAGTATCAAGAAACAGATGTTATGAGTCCGCCGTCATTGCAAATTATGTAATACCACTGAAACTAATGAGTTCTTTATGTTAGCGAAGCCATTGACATATCTCTTAATGAGCAGACAGCCTGGTTAACCAGGTAGTTTAAGATTGTTCATTTGTTGTGTTTAGGTCACCAGCCAGGCTGGGGACTATTTAAGAAGTGGAGTGTTGTCCAATGACAGCAAGTCGTCCTTATGTCCGACCAGCGAGCGACTTCTTCCCTTACTGCTCATGCCTTTGACCCATCGAGGGGGCCATACAGCAGTAATTCAGAGCTGCCGGGAGTCACGACGATCAGTGGTGTGGTGGTTTGGTTTAACGTGAAGTCTGGGTACGGGTTCATCAAATGCCGGGATACCAGTGCTGATGTTTTCCTGCACAGATTCGGGATCGTTGCACCGAATCCATGGCACTTTCGGTGCTCTCTCGGCAAGGGTGAGACAGTGGAGTTTCGTCTCCATCAGTCACCTAAGGGTCCTGAGGCTAGGGATGTCACTGGACCGGTGGGTGTTGCTGTGCAGGGCTCTGCCCATGCATGGCGACACCCCTCTGCCCAGAAACGCCGGCCTAGAGGTCTTCGGTGTTCTGGGGAGATAAACACCATCGTTTCAATGTGTCTCGCTAAGCAGGAGGCTTTTACTGGGGATGACAAGGCAGTTTTGCACATTCTCCTCCCTCAGGTTTTTTAGAGGAACAGGCTACCACACCTTGCCATCCCTCAGAGTTTTGCCGGCGATGCATGTTCTGCCCCTGGTCAGGAATGTTGACCCCAGCGGCCGCAGCTGCAGCCACAGCCTCAGTCACAGCCACAGCCATGGCCACCTCCACCTCGGCCTCACAAAACACTGCGCAAACGGCTGCAACTTAATGGCCTCCTCAACAGGACGACTGCATCCAAGATCACCAACCCGGAGCTGTCCATGGCTATGGACTTGGACATCGTTACTACCATCACTGAGGTCCACCCTCTGCCATCAGCAACCGAGGGGGAACAGGCTGTTTCTCCTGCCCCCTCAGTCCATCAAGACATTAAGAGCCCTCCCTCCTCAGTTTCACGATCTGCTGCTGAGAGCTTGGTGGACCTCTTGCCAGCTGCTACCTCTCCTGCCCCTCCAGCTCAGCTCGAGGCCACACTGACTCCTCCATCTTCCGGTACTCAGACCACCGCCTCGACCTCTACCCCTGATCACGTTGAGCCAATCTACGATCTTCAGCACCGATTTACAGCTGCCGACATTAACAAAATTTTTGAGGAGAACATTGACGCAATGGCTCAACTGGTTATACAGAACTTTGCCAAGTACCAGTGCTTTCGGCTCCGATGTCAGGTGAACTGGAGCTGTTCGATGGCCGTGAACATGAGTTCTCGGCCTGCCCATGATTGCCTTCCTGCCACTGATCTGCTAGATCGGGCACGGCCGCAATGACACTGTGGGCTTTGCTGCTTTTCTCCTGCCCTTGCTGCCCTTCCTTGTCTGTCCATCTGCCCTGCTTGGCTCTCACTGGAGAGCATTGTTTTTGCCTGACTCTGACGGGCTCTTTTGTTTGCCCATGCCCCACCATGTGTGGGGCGAGTATTCCAGCAACAACAACAACAACTGTCCAATGATGTAATTCCTGAAGAAGCTCTGGTGGGCAAAACGTTGAAATAAGCTGGATCCTGTACTCTGCATTTGGTCATTCTCCATGTTTAAGTACCTACTCATCGCTTCCTCCGTACTTGTCAAACTGTCAGTCCATCCAGCCATTCCTCTAGTTGTCAGTACAGTAGTATTTCAGTCTATTTATCTACCAAACAATCTACCTGTCAATCAATTTATCCATCTACCCATAAATCTACTTAACAATCTGTCCATTTACCTTCCCATCCTGGAGGCTGCATCAGTTGAATCAGGCTGCAGATCCCCTTGAAATGTGTTCATTCCCATTCGGGGCGGATATTTTAGAGGGTGCTGTATTATGCTCACGATGTTCGCACCCTGTCGGGGTGAAAATGCTGTATCTGGGCGAATTTGAAGGTGGGATGAAGTGTTAGACAGTGGAGAAGGTGGTCTGATATGGTAAAAGAATATCTGAGAAAGTGATAAATAGTTGGATTATGAGGCTAGGAACAGTGGAATGAACTGGCTGGAAAAATTTTGTATGGAATATGATATGACAAGCCTTTGTCACCCCTGTTTTATTCCCGTTGACTTGACAGAAGTCTGACTGACTCTACATGATGGGTCATGTGAAGTGTGGAAATCTGAATGCATATATTATTGTGAGGTTCAATAAGGATTCCGGAGGGTTGAATGATGTGTAAATGAAAGTTTGATCTATTTAACTTGGTAGACATTTGTTAGTTATCCCTCTATGTGTTTTCTTTCTCCTGCCCTCTAGACGCCATCTCACTGCACTCTTGGGTGGAAAAAGAACTCGGATGATGATGATGATGATCTAAGTCTACTAATATCAAGTCGGATCACTTCCTTCTAAAACAGCACCACGCTCGCACAGGGGGTGGGTCATCGGAGTGGCGTCGACTGGCACTGGCATGAAACCCTGGTGTTCAGTTGACTCCTGACCATGACGGTGAGTGTACTGTATGCTTGCCCCCTTATCAGACCATGACACATTTTCAGTCCGGAGAATTGAGGGAAGGGACTGAAATGTGTCAGGGAAGGTATAGGGGTGTGAGGGAACCTACTGCTATATTATAGGGTTAAACGAGTTCGCACTTCTTCCCTTTCTTCATTTTGCCTTATTATAAATGTTTAATTTGAGTCTGCCCTTTTATACATTCCCTGTTATTTAAGCCAGCTGACGTCACACAAGCCACGCCTCCCTGCGCACTGATGGAAAGTGAACTGACTTGGTATTAGGAGACTTAGATGATGATGATGATGTACGGACCTTATGGAGGTTCCTTCTTCGACATTCACAGACTTTGTTGCTTACAAACAGCCAAATGCACTACTCTCCCCACACTCTAACAGCTTTCGTCACCTATAATCCAGGGTACAGCACTTATAACCATGGAACAGGTCACTTCTTCAGTGTCACTTGTGTTCCTCAGCCCTGTGGATTAGTTGCTCTTCAAGACCGGTAAAAAGTGGCTTGAAAGGTTTAAAGTAAAGGTGTCCGGTCATACCAGGTGTGTGCAAGCAAGCCGCTTTAATACGGGTTTACATTGATGCATACATACCTAAATACACACATACCTATCCAGCCTATCCAGCCATCCATTTACCTCACCGGTCGTTTGCCTTTACTATCCTCTATTTATCTAACTGTTGACACCCATATCCATCTATGTATCTATCCATTCATCTATCTGGCCGTAATTCTGCCTATAACGCAGTTTATTTATCTATTTATTCATTTATTATGCAGCTTGGTGAACTCGACCTATAGCGTACTCGTCTCTCGATGGCTGGGCCTCCAGTGTAGGATTCGAACCCATGTGGCGGACATTTAAAGTGGGTATTTTGTTCTTTCCTGTGCCTGCAAATGTTATCGTCCTGGCAGTTGTACAGATGGCATATACATACTCTAAAATACATAAACATATCCATTACATCACTTCGACTTTTTTATGCACCACACTTTCCATAGCCACTCCATTCCCATTCATACTTGGCCAGCATGATGAAGGGCTAATTCTGTCACCCTCTCTCTCCGAGGGGAAGATTTGATCCTACAGCGGTCCCGTTTGAACTTATACATAGAAATACCGGTCATCCATTATCCATCTACCTACTGTATGCATCAACCTATCCATCCATCCATTAGCTTACTGTAGTTATCAGTCTGTCTCTCCGTCGAGTTATCCATCCATCTACAGTATCTGTGGTAGGTGGTGGCGACCATCATTACTCATTTGATGTAGAGCTGACTTCTTCCTTCACCTTTATCATTGTTTTTGCGTCTGCCTTCCTCTTTTCCTGTTTTTCCCATGTTTCCTCTAACTTTTCATTACTCTTCTTTCCTTTTCAGAAGGCTTTACATTTGGTGACCAGTGTAATGGTTTCCTGTAAGCCAGGAAACCATTTACATTCTGAATGTCAACCATATAACCAACCCAAAAAATGTTCCCTACTTGTCAATATGTGGGTTGGCGAAGAGTTAGTCCCCCTCCCCGTAAGACCACTAACTCAAAGACAAACGGTGACCCCTTATGGATGTCTGGCTATAGACAGTTAGATAGCTGTCACTCAGCATATCAGTCAGTGCATCTACCAGTGGTGGGCAGCACAAACGAAGAAGGACCTTGTGCAAGCGCAATGCGCAATCCACAGTTCACTACCTTGCGCAAGCGCAAGTGTGCAATCTGACAAATATTTAGCTTGCACAGTGTCGCAAAGCGCAAGCGCAAACCATTTTGATATATTTGTGGAAATTACTGTAAAATATTGAGATATTTACATAAAATCGCATACTTACTTACTTTTATTTATTATTTTTCATTATTTGAAATTTGCACAAGTGCACAATCTAATATTTAGCTTGCGCAATGTCGCTAAGGGGTAGCGCAAACCATTTGCATATGTTTGTGGGAATTACTGTAAAATATTGAGATATCTAAATAAATTAGCATATTTTTATTTATTATTATTCTATCTATATATCTATTGCTAGACGCCTAAATCACGTAAGGGGTGGCCACTGGCCACAAACAAGCAAAAATAGCCTCCACGTCGCCCTGTCCCCCACCATTTCACTGCCCTGCTCCCAGCTCACACCCCCCTCTCTCATATACTTCTCCACTCCATCCCTCCATCTCATCCTTGACCTCCCCCCTCCCTCTCCCCCCCTCCACCTCACGCACATACACTCTCCTCGTTAGTCTCTCACTCTCCATCCTCTCCATATGACCAAACCACCTCCACGTGTTTCTCATAACGCATCCTATCACATCTACATCCACACCATAACGCTCCTTCGCTTCCTCATTTGTCAGTCTGTCTCTCCATGTAACTCCACATGCTCCTCTCAGATAACTCATTTCCACAGCTCTCACTCTTCTGTCCCTTCAACAAGCTCCAAGCATCACTCCCATACATTAGAGTTGGTATCACAGTACTGTCACGTAGTAACCTTTTCACTCGTGGAAGTTCAAACAGAGGAGTGAGCGGGCTGCGAAGCGGAGGGGCAGGGATACAAATGTTGTGATGTTGCCATTTTTACTTTTATCTGCATAAGTAATTCCTTACAAAAATCATTAAAACATATTATTTAAATCAAATATCCACAGCCTAATAAATTATTAGGCTGTGGATATTTGATTTATATAATATGTTTTAATGATTTTTGTAAGGAATTGCATATACTACTCTTAATAAATAATGTATTTTTAATTTATTATTATTTACTAATAATAATAATTTAGAAAATATTAAAATATATGAACTCTGTTGAAGTATTTTAAGAAATGCTGCTACCTCCGTCCCTCCCGCCTCCCCCCAGCAGAACCCTCGCGACCCGCCCGAGCCTCCCCCATCCCTTGTCCAGACATACGGGAAGCTCCCAAGACCATGTGTCCCTTGGATTGTGCAGTGCGCAATCCACAGGACAGGTGTGCAAGGCAGGTGCGCAAACGCAATATTGCGCATGGTCTCATGTGGTGCACAATGCGCAAACGATACTCACCGCAGCGCAACGGTGCTCAATTGCACTTTGCACAAGTGTTTGCGCACCTGCCCAGCACTGGCATCTACCAGCCCATCTGTCCATGATTGTTAATTTTTATGCAATTCTTGTTTAATTCTGTCCGGCCTGTTTTCGTATGTTGAAATATATATATATATATATATATATATATATATATATATATATATATATATATATATATATATATATATATATATATATATATATATATATATATATTGTCATCTTTAGGTTAAGGAAGATTTACTCACAGTTTCTTCTCTTTTTTCCAGGCATTTATTCCCACGATTTAACTCTTTAGCAGATGACGTACCGGTACTAGCTTATTTCAGTCCTGCTATCACCAGGTGTTTTATTCAAGGCAGGGAAGACTTTCCGATGTGGGAGGTTTAGAAAGTGTCTTAGCCTTGATCAATTCCTTCACTGCAAAAGATCACCAGGCTCAGACGAAGTTGCATCCATTGTGCCACCTCTCCATGCCTTCCCCTGTGCTACACGGGCATCTCGTAGCGGTCATGACGGGACTGTCACACTGCCACATTGCAGAACTTTTGCCTACCAGAAATCTTTTATTACCCTAACTACATCTCTTTGGAGCTTGATTCCCCAGAGTTGTTTCCCCCCAAACTTCAACCTACAGATGTTCAGGTCCAACTGTTCCAGATTTCTTTTATGAATGGAGGATACCAGTATTCTGGTGAATGTTTTTTTTTTTCTTACTTGTTTTTCCTTCCTCTGTTCTGTAATAAAATAAAAAAAACTGAAAAAATACGTCTGGAGGTAGAAAGAACACAATACATCACCTGACTCAAGAAAAAAAGGAAATTTAGAGCAGGTTTTGTTTTCTCAGAGGAGGTATGTGTGCTTTTTTCTTATTTATTTTGTTAGTTATCTATTTAAGAACCTGTGAGGATGATTTAGTCAAGATTATTTCTTTTTGTTTTTACACAAAGTACATTTTTCTCTTCTGTCCTCGGGAAAGTATTTGTACTTTTCGGACATACGTTGCTGTTTTGCGGTATACTTATCTTTATTTGTTTAAGGAAAATTAATTCCTGATTTTGGGTGGTGGGGCGTGAAGCAACCATTAGGTTTTGCTGTCATTAGTTTTCAATGTTTCATTAGTCATTTCCCTATCTCCTTTTGTGCGTGAAATAATTGTAGCTTGTTTTCGCAAGGAAGTTAATGTCTAGTATTTTTCTTTTTCCCCGAACAAACTGATTGGTGTCGTTTCCTTGTATATTTTGTTAACATTATTCAAATATGTTCTTGAGATTTTATGTTTTTCTCTTCTGTATTTTCATGAATGTACAGTGAGGTTGGATGGTGAGGATATGGAGAATGTGAGTGCATTCAAGTACTTGGGTAGTGTGATGAGTAAGGATGGAACTTTGGGGGATGAAGTGCGTGAAAGGGTACAGCAGGGAAGGAAGGTTGTTGGTTCACTGAAAGCAGTGATTAGAAATAGGGAGGTGAGTATGGTAGTTAAGAAGTCACTGCATGATAGTATTGTGATCCCTACCCTGACGTATGGATGCGAGACCTGGACCTTGCAAGAGGGGAACAAGTCAAAAGTGAGAGCAGTGGAAATGAGTTACTTGAGAGGAGCATGTGGAGTGACATGGAGGGACAGGTTGACGAATGAAGTGAAGGAACGATGTGGGGTGGATGTGGATGTAGTTGAGAAGATTAGGAGATATACACTGAGGTGGTTTGGACATGTGGAGAGATTGGAGAATGAAAGACTGACTAAGAGGGTGTATGTAGGTGAGGTGGAGGGAGGGAGAGGGAGGGGTAGACCGAGGATGAGGAGGAGGGATGGAGTTGAGAGGTATATGAGGGAGGGGGGATTGAGTTGGGGGAGGGTAGTCAAATGGTGGGTGACAGAGCGACTTGGAGGCGTTTTGTCTGCGGCCACCCTTTGCGGGATTAGGGCGTCAGGCTATAGATAGATAGATAGATAGGTAGATTTTCATATTTCTTTTCTTTTTCATTAAAATAACTTCAATTCAGCTTCCTTTTGTTCGTCCATCACTGTCTTGAGTTTTCACTAGAATTTCTTACCTTTCTCGTGGTTCACCGAGCAAACAACATTCGTTCTATCTCTGTAAATTTTCTATATTTTCTAATATCAGGAAAAGTTTCTCATAGTCGAAAAAAGTCTAATATTTTATTCGAGCTACCAGCAGACATATAATATTCAAGCAGAAGGACCACAAAAGCCTGAGAACAAGCGTTCATGAAATTTCTGAGTTTTTTTTTTCTTTTTGCATTTTTCCGAGTTATTTCCTTATGTTTTTTTTTTTTTGTAGTGTATTACCATCCATTGCTGTGCATTTTCTTAACAATCGTATTCTTTATGGCTTCTTATTTTCATAGTTTCTCGGAGGAAAGAGAGAGAGAGAGAGAGAGAGAGAGAGAGAGAGAGGGGAAAAGGATGTATGAGTCGTATAGAAAGACAGTGCTCTTTCTCTCTCTTTCTCTCTCTCTCTCTCTCTCTCTCTCTCTCTCTTTCTCCATTTGAAAACAAAAAGGGAGAGGGGTCGTGCATTCACCCTCTATCAAGGCACCAGAAAGGGGTCTGGGTGAACCTGACATTGATGGATCCACCTAGGATGCAATTGGCTGCGTGTATGTGTGTGTGCGAGAGAAAGAGAGAGAGAGAGAGAGAGAGAGAGAGAGAGATCATATTATCTCTTCTCTTAATTCCATAGCCCATAGCTAACCGTCCACTTGAAACCAAAATGATAATGTGAGAAGGAACCTCACTGAGCAGCTATGCACACGAAAAAAAACACGAGAAAGGACACCTTTGGTAGCCGCACGATTCTTTGCAAAATTCTGATGGGAAATATATTTTGGTTTTCCCGGGGAGGAAAACCACGGGGATTCCCCTGTGGCTAAAATCAGGGCCAGAAGAAGGTCTCCACTGTATAATATTTAATTATATTAAGTAAAAAAATGGTCTTGCACACCTTCGTTGGATCACCCATCTTCCCATCCTCCCCCTATGTGAGATGCTGGAGAGTCCCAGCCTGCCAAATACCTGATCTGGGTGGAGTTCTACCTCTGCACAAAACTGTGTTTTCCTACGTACATATCAGCGTTCCCCGAGACTCTCGGGGTCGGCCTCCCCTTCCTTTCGCCCGACATAGAGGGAGAACATCGGGAGTCCCACACTTAGGCCTACTGTTGCACAAAGTTTTTACCATGTTGGGTAAAGTTATGGTCATGCATTTCATCACTGGCTAGGATCCTAGAACACTCACGGGTCCCACTCTGATCTATACCTGGCCCATGTGGAGGTCTACCATTATGCAAGATTTTATTTTCCTTGGTACAAAACAACGGCAGCCATTGTGGTGCTTCCCAGTTCACTTGTGTCCTTCCCTATTGTCGGAAGGGTGGCCTTTCAGTGTTCCATTCAAAGGTCTACCACTCCTAAATTTCGTTTATTCTGCCCAGAAGTCAATGGCCGTGTATACCACTGGTCTGGACCCGCAGCGAAGAGCCCCTCCAGTAAGAGGCGACTCTGGGTGTCGCACCTTGGATTAAAATTTGGTGTAGATGTAGGCATTTGATGATTGTATAGTTATTTACCGTAAACCTCGGTAATATATATATATATATATATATATATATATATATATATATATATATATATATATATATGGTAGGTGGGGGAGCTCAACATTCACTCACGTGATGTAGTGCTGCTCTCGGGTGTCTCCCCTTTCCTCTCTTCCATCCTTCTTTCCTTCCATCTTCTGTCTTTCTTTCCTTCATTCTTTCCTCATCCTTCTGCCTACGGGTGACTTTACACTCCCTCTTGTGTCTTTCTTTCCTTCATTCTTTCCTCTTCCTTCTGCTTGTAGGTGAATCTACACTGGGTGACAAGCCAAATGGTTTCCTGTACACCAGGAAACCATTTTCTATGCTGGGTGGTAACCATATAACCAAATTTTGGCGCCTGGTGGTTTAATGGTTAATTACGGAGCTCCAATCGGATTGAGCCGGTGAAGGTTTATATCCAAGGGATGGTTAGGGTTTATTTCTCACGTAATACCACTCAGGGATGAGTGAGGCTAGTCACTCTCATCATAAATGTTAGGACCAACTTGTCTAGCCCCGGGCTTCTACGCTCCTATTGGGGCAACGTAGGATTGAATGATGAATGAATGAATGGAGCCTCTGTGGTACAGTGGTAGAGTGTGCGTCTCGCACGCTGGTGGGCTCGGGTTCACCTCCCGCCAGAGTTGTAAAAACTTTGGGAAGCGTTCACTGAGCCACTGAGTACTTTGGCGGACCCAAGGGGTGCTGTGGTTGAACCAGTGTCGCATACTAGTAGGCTTGCACCGAGTCGGCTTAAGGCGGGCCGATTACACTTGGTTCACAGACTACACACACATCCAAATCCACTACAACACTACGGCACAATCACACTCACAAGCACTTCTCATCTTACATACAGTCTCTACCAGACAGTCTAAGCCACTGGGAAGAGATACATTGGCTATATCGTCTTTGCTTCGGTAGGGATAGGTCGGTCCTGCAGTGGACCTCAGTGGCTGATATATATATATATATATATATATATATATATATATATATATATATATATATATATATATATATATCTGTGTGTGTGTGTGTGTAAAGCAATACTAGTGTTGCAACGAACAGCATTCTTACTATGTCCAAACGTTTCGACATACTCATCTATGTCATCTTCAGTGGATCTAAAAAGGCATAATAAATATGTTGTTCTTTGCATAACTCGTATTGCTTTTCCTACATAAGTTGCGGTTCCCTCTAAACAAGCCTGTCTCAGTATATATATATATATTGTTACGGAACAGATAAGATAATGAACACTTCAAGTGAGAATACTAAAAATCACTACTGTTCCGCAACGTTCCAGGTTCAAAACAAAGAGTTAGGTAAAATTACAAGTTGAAGTTTAATGCTCAAACTAACAACAAAACATTCAGGACTCATAAGGATAATGTAATGGCAAAAAACAGGTTAAATATATGGTTAACTGCAATAGCCTCTATTAACACGAAATTAGCAAGAGTAAATTTATCTAAGTCAGCCCTGATAAAATGAAATACCAGATACTACTCAGTGAATGCAAGATATATTATTACAGATACAAAATATTATTAATAAGGGCTGACACCCAAAAAACATGAATCACAAAAACCCCACTAGGCCTAAGAATTAACACCTTACGCTACACAGTACAAGAAAAAATGCAATAACAGTTATATTCAAATTACACAGCTGCTTGATGGTTGGAGACTTCCTGAGCACTCACAATAATAACAACTGTACAGGGGAGGACAGAGATGTGAACAAAATGAGAAGATCTAAGTGGCCATTAATGCAGAGACTGAGCTCATTATATAGGGGCCGGCAGAGCTTGATACAACTTGTAAGAAGGACGCGCAAATGAAGCCAGAGGGGACAAAGAGTTGACAATCCTGCTCTGAACAACAGAAAGAACGACTTACTCTACTATAAGGGAGGAGGGGGGGAGTGAGGTAGAACACGCTCGTGATCAAACATGCAGCATACTGTACGTTAGAATTACACAAAGGATGATGAAATCATAGGCTATGTAACACCTCCCCACAAAGAAAAAGAAATTTACAAAGGAAATTTCTTATTACTCTAAAACAATCTGTCTAAAGTCTAGATAAGCAATCTGCAATAACATTTTCTTTCCCCTTGATATGTTGTATGTCTAATGAATACTCCTGAAGAAGTAGACTCCATCTTGTCAATCTCTGATTTTTATCTTTAAACTTACTAAGGAATTTCAGTGGGTTATGATCGGTATAAATGACTATGGGGTCAAAACCAGAACACAAATAAAATGAAAAATGCTGTAAACCCAAAATCAAGGCCAAAAGCTCTTTCTCAATAGTTGAGTAGTTCTTTTGAGGTGGAGTGAACTTCTTACTGTAATAAGATACATCTGTTCAATACCCTGACCATCCTCTTGCAGCAAAACAGCCCCAGCTCCTGTATCACTTGCATCAACAGCCATTAGCAAAATTTGGAGTAGCGAGCACTGGCTGACTTAATAGGATAGCTTTAAGTTTGTTGAAAGAGGATTCACAGTTATCGGGCCAGACAAATTTAACTCCCTTTTTCAGTAGGTCTGTAAGTGGTGATACAAGAATTGAAAAGTTAAGAACAAATCTCCTGTAATAACCTACCATTCCCAAAAATCTTTGTAGCTCTTTCCTACCTTTAGGTCTGGGAAGATCACTTATAACCTGAACCTTAGCTGCTGCTGGTGCAACATGTCCATCACCAATTACGTACCCAAGGTACTGAACTTTAGCTTGACCAAACTCACACTTTGATAAATTAGCTACAAGATTAGCCTGAACCAAACGCTCAAGAAATTTACTGACATGGCATAGGTGATCTTTCCAGTTGTCACTGAAGATTAATACATCATCAATATAAACAACACACCCTGCCAAACCCTCTGTTACAACATTCATGAGCTTCTGAAATGTGGCTGGTGCATTCTTCATACCATATGGCATTACAGAACATGCAAAAGTCTTTCCTAGTGTTACAAAACATGAGATCTCCCTAGCACGTTCAGTCATAGGTACTTGCCAGTATCCCTTTAACAAATCAAACTTACTTATGTACCTAGCCTTTCCGATCTTGTCTATGCAATCTTCTATGCGAGAGAGAGGGTAAGTGTCTGTTTTGGTTATCTGATTAACACGTCTGTACTCGATGCAAAGCCGCTGTGACCCACCTGGCTTAGGGACTAGAGTGACAGGAGAACTCCACTCGCTCTGACAGGTTCAATCATCTTGTGGTCCAACAGGTAGCCAAGCTCCTTCTCGATGAGAGGAACTTTCACTGGGTTCACACGGTAAGGAGGCAATTTAATCGTCTTTGCGTCTCCAACATCGACATCATGCATCAACACAGTGGTTTTTCCTGGAGTAGCACGGAACACTTGCGGGTACTCCTGCAGTAATGCCGAAAACTCCTGCCTTTCCTCGGGAGCTAGATGAGAAAGCTTAGTCTGGAGATCATTCATGATATCAGGATTCTTCCCCAAACTATCACTCAGGCTCATGCTGCATGGGAGAACTTCACTTGCAGACTCGGGTGGAACAGCTACAGTGCAGACTGGGTTATTTTCGTCCCTCCTGTGGTATAACTTTATCATGTTGATGTGACAAAGTTGCTTGTTCTTTCTACGATCTGGTATGGCGATGACATAGTTGACATCACTTAGTTTCTTCTCCACGAAATAAGGACCACTAAACTTGGCTTGAAGAGGTTGCCCATGCACTGGTAGCAGAATCAAAACCTGATCTCCTGGCTGAAAGTGGCGTAACCTGGACTTCTTATCATACCAAGTCTTCATCTTCTCCTGAGCAGCTCCTAAATTCTCTCTCGCCAGCTGTAAAGCAGTGGACAGCCGTTCTTTGAACTTCATCACATACTCCAGCAGGTTGACGTCATCTTCCTCCGACAGCTAGCATTCCTTGAGTAGCTCAAGGGGTCCTCTTACTTCATGGCCAAACAGTAGTTCAAAGGGTGAGAAGCCCAGTGATTCATTTGGAGATTCTCTTGCGGCAAATACAACGAATGGAAGACCTTTATCCCAGTCTTTCTGATGTTCCAAACAGTATTTCTTGAGCATCGATTTGAGTGTTTGATGATATCTCTCGAACGCTCCTTGGGTCTGGGGATGGTAAGCTGAAGACGTGATCTGGGTGATGCCCAACTCTTTCAGAGACTGCTTGAAAACATTTGACATGAAATTATTTCCCCGGTCTGACTGTACCTCCTTGGGCAGACCAAACTTTGTGAAGAACCCTAGCATTTCCTTAACCACGTTCTTTGCTGAGATATTTCTAAATGGAATGGCTTCAGGATAACGAGTAGCCATATCAATCAGGGTCAACACATAAGAAAATCCTGAAGAAGTCTTAGGAAGAGGGCCCACAATATCCACCAACACACGGGGGAATGGTGCCTCAAAAGGAGGAATGGGAACTAGAGGTGCAACCTTTTCGGTCTGATTACACTTCCCCACAACTTGACAGCTGTGACAAGACTTACAATACCAGGAAACATCCCTGAAGATACCTGGCCAGTAGAAGTGTTTCAAAATGCGTGCCACAGTCTTCCTCACTCCAAGGTGTCCTGCCAAACTGGAATCATGAGCCACTCTAATGATATCCTGCCTAAAAACACGAGGGATGACAACTTGATGTACAACCTCCAATTCACAGTCGGCTGATGCTGTTGGGGGTCTCCACTTCCTCATAAGTACTCTTGACATTATATAATAACAAGTAGAAGCACCAGCTGACTCTTCCTCACTGCAAGCAGTGTTAGCTAGACCTTTCAACTCAGGGTCAGCAACCTGCAACACAACCAACTCTTGACGAGACAAATTATCAACACTACGGGGTACTGCCTCATCTGGTGAGTGGTCCAAATTAGCAAGAAAAGTGTCAGCTAGGATAATATCATCATCATCATTATCCTCTAAGTCACCAGTAACTTTAGACTTAGCCCTCGTGACAGCACATGCAGGGAACACATCAGGGACATCACAATCCTGGGTCGCAGCCACTGGCTCACTTGACAACTGAGGAGCTGGACACACTTGACTTCCACCAATATCATTTCCAAGTAAGAAAGTTACACCTGACATTGGGAGTGTCTCAACCAACCCAACCATAACGGAACCATTAACAAAACCAGACTCTAAATTCATTCTGCACAGAGGGACAGAGAAGTAATTATTCCCTACACCTCGTAAGATTACCGTTTCATCAGAGGAATTAACATTAGAGCCTAGAACACTGGTCAGCATAAGGGATTGGCAAGCACCTGTATCACGATATATTTTAACTGATTTCCTGTCATTACTGTCCACAGGACTGACAAAACCTTCAGACAGGAAATTAGCACATGAACTCTTGAGAGTGTCACCCACGTTACTGCTCAAAAGAGGAGCTCCATCATGAGAATTTAATTTACCCCTCAAAGCAGGTTCAGTAACCTCAGTTAAGGAATTCTGGGAACTCTCAAGGGTGGACACTAGACCAATTGACTGAATATTTAAAGACTCCTTTTTGTTCACATCACGCTGTCTCCTGAAACATTTCTCCGTAGTATGACCAAGCTTACTACAATAAGTACATTTACATTTCTGAAATCTAGAGGTGAAGCTGGTATTTACTTCCTGAGAAACATCATCTTTATTCTCTTTCCTGTTACCTGTACTCTGAGTAGAGGCAACGTACTTACTCCCAGCTCTCCCTTTTTCTTTAGAATATCTCTTGTGAGTGAGAACGTATTCATCAGCTAAAACTGCAGCATCAGACAAATTATCTATTCTTTTCTCATCAAGATATAGGCTTACATCTTTACTAATACACCTTTTGAAGTCCTCCAGCAAAATCATCTGCTTAAATTTACTAAAATCAGAATCCACATTCTTAGAATTTAACCACTGCTCTAACAGATCTTTTTTGATTTTTGCATACTCAACATGGGATTGCTTATCTTGCTTATAAGTTGTCCTAAATTTTACTCTATAGGCTTTAGGAACAAGCTCATAGGCCTTAAGAATCAAGCTTTTAACTACATCATAATTATCAGATTGATCCTGAGGCAAAGATGCATAAGTTACTTGAGCTTTACCGGTGAGAACAGTTTGAAGGAGTACTGGCCAATTCTTTTGGGGCCAATTAAAACCTGTTGCTACCCTCTCAAACAACTGAAAATACTTTGTTAAATCAGATTCATTAAAAGGAGGGACAAGTTTAACATTTTTAGCCACATCAAAATCATCAGAGCTAGATGATCCAGTTCCACCTTGTTTCATGCGATACTCATGGTCTGCCTGAATCCTAGCAATTTCAACTTGTGCCTGAAACTCAGCCTCCTGAATACGAGCCTGAGACTCCACCTCCTTAGCCTGAGACTCAGCCTCCTTAGCACGAGCCTGAAACTCAGCTTCCTTAACACGAGCCTCCTGCAGAGCTAGCTGAAACTTAGCTATTTCAATCTGCGTTTGCTCATTTGGAGGAGTTACATTAAACAAGGTTTTATTAATCATGCCAACAATTTGATCTTTAGAATGATGAGAGTGAACTGCAATTCCCAATTGTTGAGCAACAAGCTTAAGTTCATTCTTTGTTCTGTTTTCTACATCACACACTGTTTGCACATTTGACAAAAAATCTTTGGCTTCATCAAGCGTAGTAATAGTAGACATTATGAATAAATCACAGTCACAAAATATCAAGCAATATCTGTATGATAATATCCTGAATATCCTGATAAGAGGTCGCCAAATTTATGTTACGGAACAGAGAAAGTTAATGAACACTTCAAGTGAGAATACTAAAAATCACTACTGTTCCGCAACGTTCCAGATTCAAAACAAAGAGTTACAAGTTAAAGTTTAATGCTCAAACTAACAACAAAACATTCAGGACTCATAAGGATAATGTAATGGCAAAAAACAGGTTAAATATATGGTTAACTGCAATAGCCTCTATTAACACGAAATTAGCAAGAGTAAATTTATCTAAGTCAGCCCTGATAAAATGAAATACCAGAAACTACTCAGTGAATGCAAGATATATTATTACAGATACAAAATATTAATAAGGGCTGACACCCAAAACACATGAATCACAAAAACCCCACTAGGCCTAAGAATTAACACCTTACGCTACACAGTACAAGAAAAAATGCAATAACAGTTATACTCAAAATACACAACTGCCAGATGGTTGGAGACTTCCTAAGCACTCACAATAATAACAACTGTACAGGGAAGGACAGAGATGTGAACAAAATGAGGAGTAGATCTAAGTGGCCATTAATGCAGAGACTGAGCTCATTATACAGGGGCTGGCAGAGCTTGATACAACTTGTAAGAAGGACGCGCAAATGAAGCCAGAGGGGACAAAGAGTTGACAATCCTGCTCTGAACAACAGAAAGAACGACTTACTCTACTATAAGGGAGGAGGGGGGAAGTGAGGTAGAACACTCTCGTGATCAAACATGCAGCATACTGTACGTTAGAATTACACAAAGGATGATGAAATCATAGGTTATGTAACAATATATATATATATATATATATATATATATATATATATATATATATATATATATATATATATATATATATATATATATATATATATATATATATATATATATATATATATATATATATATATATATATATATATATATATATATATATATATATATATATATATATATATATATATATATATATATAAGAGAACCACATTGTTTGTTTGTCTTTTAATGACGCCCAGACCAAAAGCCAAAGACCACCAGACCCGTATATATTCTGAATCAGGGTAACCCAAAGATGGTACTATAGGGGTCAAAATTCAGGTCTTAGTCATTTGAGGCCGCCGGTAGGGTGTTCGCTTTTCTGGACCAGACAACACCGGGTACCTATGCAGCCCAAAAATTTGGCATGGAGACTCACATGACCTCCATTTCGGACATATGCTATGTGAGGTTGACCTCCGATTTCATTTGAGGTCACCGGCAATACACGCCCAAACGACTGGACCCAGCAGCCCAGTTTTTGGCATGAAAACTCACATGACCTCCGGTAAAGAGACATGCAATGTGAGGTTGACCTCCGAGGTGATTTGAGGTCACCAGTTGGAGGTCATTTGAGGTGACTCATAATAGTAAACAAGTGCGCACAAATACTTTGCGATAGCCTGCGAACGCTGAAACAGTAAGTTCTTGGACCTCTTATATTCCCTCTTCAAAAGCTTAAGAGGTACATTATCTTTCTGGAGTAGAATGAAGATTGAACTAGAACAAATATGATTAGAGTGTTCACCTTTTGGCCCAGCAATGCCGGGTACCCCTCCTAGTATATAGATAGATAGATAGATAGATAGATAGATAAATAAATAAATAGATAGATAGATGGATAGATAAAGAGAGAGAAAGAATGCCGTGCTCGAGCATAATGGCGTTGGTTGGGATTCCCTGTGGGTTTAGAGAGATGCCCACCACGGTGCAAAATTTCATATTCCTTGGTAGAACATCACAGCCCTCATGAGTCTGGCATGCCAACGGAGATAGCGTAGCTAGGATTGTTGTTAGTTTGTGTGTGTGTGTGTGTGTGTGTGTGTGTGTGTGTGTGTGTGTGTGTGTGTGTGTGTGTGTGTGTGTGTGTGTGTGTGTTTTAGCATAATATCTTCGCAACAGCTCAAGAATTTTCTCAATAATTTTCTTTCTCACAAAATTTTACAGGTGTGTAGTAGGGAAAACATAGCGATCACGAATATGAAATTGGTGAAAGTAGGCCAGGGTCAGTCTTTCAGTTACCACGATAACTTTGCAACAGATAAAGATATCATAACAAAATTTTACAGGTGTTGTAGGAATGAAAATCCCCTACGAGTATTGTTTTCAGTTTGTCCGTTTGTCTGTGTGTTTGTTAGCAAGATAACTTCGCAACCGCTCAAGAGATCATCACATTATTTTACACGTGTGTGCTGGGGATGAAAACCTTCTACGGGCTCGAAATTGGTGAAGGGAAGTGAAGGTCTGTGTGTCTGTTACAGCTATAATTATGCATCTGCTCAAGATATCATCACAAAATTTCATAATTGTGTAGTAGGGATGAAAATCTACGAATTGGTGAAAGTAGGTTAAAGTCAAGGTTCTGAGCCGCGCTAGATATATATCTGCTCGCGGCTGTTGTGATTCCACCCTTGAGGGGGGTCTCGAGTTAAGTGAATGAGTGATAGAATTAGGAACAACAACAACATTTGGCCAGCACTGCGGGTGCTTCACAAGAAAGTATAAAAGAAATCTTATTGTAAAAGTAAGCCAACAGTCGTATTGTTTAAATCATTAGCAAAACTCACATTTCAATGTGTGAAAAGTGATCCAGCAAGTAAGCTTTCAGATCTTGTTAATTTAGTTCTCTAAAGGCAGGTCTAGGCCCACTAAAGCTCTACAAATATCAGAAATCGCCAGTTTTGGTGCTTAATCTGGCACTGTCTGGATTTTTCCTACATTATAGTAGCCAATTTCGGGAAACGCCACTTAAGTAGCACCTAGCAGTTTTATGAAAACTCTATAGCAATGTGCATAATCCACCTGCTACTTAAATAATTTCCGAGATAACACATCCACTTTTTAACGTTTTTTTACTGTATTATGGTGGTTAATTAGACAAAAAAAAAAAAAAACACTTTAATAGCATATAATACTTTTCCATAAGCTTTTCACGAATGTGCGTGGGGCCACGGCAGCTTATATTTTCCAAGGTAACTCAGTTTTGGTCCTCAGTTCTGCACCTCTTATCACTTCTTCAGGGCAGGGGTAGCAAATTTTAGGAAAAGTCAAATACCCCCTGGGGGTAGGGGGGTTTTCAAGAATACTCCCCCAGTATCCCTGCTTGTCGTAAAAGGCGACTAAAAGGGTTGGCGGAGGGTTAGTGCCCCTCCCCGGAAAACAACTAACTAAAAAAACAAACAAGAAGCCTCGGACAAGGACTGACCAAACGTTGACGACCCAGGACCGGACAAAGGACTTGGTAATGTGTACATGGAATGTAAGAGGAGCGAATGATGAGGTGAAAGAGAGAGAGATTGTCCAGGTGCTTGAGGATGCGAAAGTGGATGTATGTGGAATAACTGAAACAAAATGGAGAGGAGAAAGTGTGAGAGAATGGGAGTATGGATGGGGTATATGTGCAGGAGTAGATGAGAATGAGAGGGCAAAGGAAGGAGTGTGTATAGTTGTGAGTAAAAGATGGAAGAAGAGCATAAGACAGTATGGATCAGTTGGGTCAAGGATTGTGTGGGTAAAGTTGAAAGTTGGAATACAAATGTGGGCGTTTGTGTGTGTGTATGCGCCAACGCAAGATCGTGCTAGAAGAGTGAGAGAAGAGTTCTGGACAAATGTGGAAGTGTGCATGGAAAAGTTTGGAAGGAGTGAGAGAGTGTTTTTGATTGGTGATATGAATGGTAAAGTTGGTAATGTGAAGGTGGATGGAATAGTTGGTGAGTGGGGTGTGCCTGCTGAGATAGATGAGAATGGGAGTGCGCTAGTGGACATTTGTGCTGGGAGGGGGTGGGTAATAGCCAATACCCTCTTCAGGCATAAAATGATCCACAGGTATACATGGCGAGTGATGAGAAGGGTGGGTGGTGAACTGAATGAAAGGAAGGCAATGATTGATTATGTGTGTGGATGAAAGGATGCGAAGATGTGTAAAGGATGCAAGAGTGTATAGAGGTTGGGGGAGTGGACTTTCTGACCACTACTTGGTGGTGGCCAGAATTAGGTTGCAAGTAAGATGGAGGAATAGAAGAAGGGAAAGACGAGAGGAAGGAGTAGTTGCAAGGAGAGTGGAAAGGTTACAAGAGGATGAGAAAAAGGCAGAGTATAAGAGAGAAGTGGAGGAACGATTGGGCAAATATGAATTGGAGCAGATGGGAGACGTGGAAGGTGTGTGTAAGATATTTACAGAAGAAATATGTGCAGCATGTGATGTGGTGTGTGGAAGGAAGAGAAGACGGAGGGGGGTGCAAGGAACAGCGTGGTGGACTGAAGAGGTGAAACAGGCTGTGGCACAAAAGAAGAAAGCATACAATGAATGGATGAGAAATAGGGGCGTGGAAGAAGTTGAGAGGCGGAAGAGAGAGTTATATGTGGAAAGGAAGAGAGAGGTGAAAAGATTAGTAAGAGAGAGTAAGAAGAGAGTGGATGAGGAATTGGGAAGGAATTTGAGTGTAAAGTGGAGGGACTGTAAGAAAATGTTCTGGAGAGAAGTGAAAAGAGTAAGACAGGGTGGAAGTGAAGTTAGCAGGGGAGTGAAAGATAAAAATGGTAGATTACTAGTGGAGAAGGGAGAAAAAGTGAGCAGATGGAGAGAACACTTTAAGGAATTGTTGAACGTGGAGGATGGAAGTAATGCGAGTATAAGTGGCTGGGGAATGGCTGGGAGAAGGAGGGAGGTGAGAAGACAGGAAGAAATCAGTAGGATGGAAGTTGTGGAAGCAATGAAGAAAGTTAAATCGGGGAAAGCCCCAGGAATTGATGGAGTGTGTGGTGAAATGCTGAAGCATGGGGGAGAGATAGTAGTAGAATGGATGTGGAAGATGTGCAGATTGGCCTGGGAGGAAGGTAGAGTCCCGGAGGATTGGAAGTCAGGTATAATTATTCCCTTGTACAAAGGAAAAGGGGAAAAAGAAGTGTGTGGTAATCATAGGGGCATTTGTCTTCTTAGTATAATAGGAAAAGTGTATGGTAGGTTACTTATAGACAGAGTTAGAGAAAGAACAGAGAAATTAGTTGGAGAAGAACAGGAGGCTTTAGGAAGGGAAGAGGTTGTGTAGATCAGATATTCATTCTTAGATCTTTAGTGGAAAAGTTTCTAGAGAAGGGAAAGAAGTTGTATGCGGCTTTCATGGATTTGGAGAAAGCATATGACAGGGTGGATAGACAAGGATTGTGGAAAGTGTTAAGAATATATGGAGTAGATGGGAAGTTGTTGAATGCTGTGAAGAGTATGTACGATGGTGCGAAGGCTGCAGTGCGTGTGGATGGTGAACTAAGTGAATTTTTCTCTGTGAAAGTTGGTTTGAAACAGGGATGTGTCATGTCTCCATGGTTGTTCAATCTGTACATGGATGGGGTAATAAAAGAGGTACAAGGTAGGGTAGTGGATGTTGGAGTGGCCCTGGTGAGAGAGGATAGTGTTTGGAAACTCCCTGTACTGTTGTTTGCAGATGATACTGTGTTGTTGAGTGAAGACGAAGGGGAGCTGCAAGGCTTGGTGGATGAGTTTGAGAGAGTGTGTAAGAAACGGAACCTAAAGGTGAATGTAGGGAAGAGTAAAGTGATGGTCTTTGAGAGAGGTGAAGTCAGTGAATGTACAGTGAGGTTGGATGGTGAGGAATTGGAAAATGTGAGTACGTTTAAGTATTTGGGTAGTGTGATGAGTAAGGATGGAGGTTTGGAGGGTGAAGTGCTTGAAAGGGTACAGCAGAGAAGAAAGGTTGCTGGTTCCTTAAAAGCAGTGATAAGAAACAGGGAAGTGAGCATGGAAGTAAAAAAGTTACTACATGACAGTATTGTGATACCAACTCTAACGTACGGAAGTGAAGCTTGGACATTGTTGGAAGGACACAAGTCAAGAGTGAGAGCAGTGGAAATGAGTTATTTAGGAGGAGCCTGTGGAGTCACGTGGAGAGACAGGCTGACGAATGAGGATATAAAGGAGCGTTGTGGTGTGGATGTGGATGTGATAGGAAGCGTTGTGAGGAACACACTGAGGTGGTTTGGCCATGTGGAGAGGATGGAGGGTGAAAGATTGACGAAGAGAGTGTATGTGAGTGAGGTGGAGGGTGGAAGAGGGAGGGGGAGACCGAGGATGAGATGGAGGGATGGGGTGGAGAGGTATATGAGAGAGGGGGGTGTGAGTTGGGAGCAGGGCAGTGAAATGGCGGGGGACAGGGCGACTTGGAGGCGATTTGTTTGTGGCCACCCCAAACGGGATTGAGGCGTCTGGCAATAGATAGATAGAATAGATTATGTCATATGAGAGGTATAAGGAAAAGAGGAATAGGGCGAGAAGGGCTGTGCGTGGCAGCAGATGAGAGGTGGGGTAGGCGGCTGACAGAGAATTTTCAACAGAATAAGAAAATATTTTGGAAGGAGGTGAAAAGGGTGCAATAGGGAGAGTCTGGGAAGGAAGAACGAGTAAAAGCAGAGGATGGAAGGATGTTAATTGAGATGGATGCAGTAAGGAAGAGATGGGCAGAGTATTTTGAAAGATTGTTAAATGTAGAGGAGGAAAGGGTGGCTGAGATTGTGGCGGATGGAAGGGTGCAAGGAATAAATGTGTTGGGAGAGTTGAATGATTCTTTGATCATGAAGGTGGAAGTGGAGAGGGCAGTAAAGGAGATGAAAACAGGGAAAGCTGCAGGTATGGATGAGTGTGCTGTGGAATGCCTGAAGGGTGGTGGAGTGACTATTGTTGACTGGTTAGTAAGATTGTTGAATGTGTGCTTTGTGAAAGGTATGGTGCCAATTGACTGGGAAAGTGCTTGTGTGGTCCCGTTGTATAAAGGCAAGGGTGATAAGTATGAATGTACTAGCTTTAGGGGTATAAGTCGGTTCAGTGTTGTAGGTAAGGTGTATGGTAGAGTGTTAATTATGAGAGTTAGAGAGGGTACAGAGGGAGTGATTGGTGATGAGCAGTGTGGCTTTAGGAGAGGGAGGGGATGCGTGGATCAGGTATTTGTGGTGAGACAAGTGTGTGAAAAGTATTTAGCAAAAGGCAAGGATGTGTTTTGGGCATTTATGGATTTAGAGAAAGCGTATGATAGAATTGATAGGGAGGCTTTGTGGACTGTTTTAAGATTATATGGACTTGATGGTAGGTTACTAAAAAGGGTGAAAAGTTTTTATGTATATAGTAGAGCGTGTGTAAGAGTGGGAAATGCTGTGAGTGATTGGTTTCCTGTGAGAGTGGGGCTGCAACAGGGATGTGTGATGTCGCCTTGGTTGCTTAACATTTACATGGATGGTGTTGTAAGGGAGGTGTATGCAAGAGTTTTAGGTGGAGGTCTGAGTCTGGTGAATGTTGATGGTGGAGAGTGGAACCTGAAGCAGCTACTGTTTGCAGATGATACTGCACTGGTGGCTGATTCAGAGGAGAGATTGAGACAGTTGGTAGAGGAGTTTGGAAGGGTGTGTGAAAGGAGGAAATTGAATGTAAATGAGAATAAGAGTAAAGTGATGAAGTGTACGAGGTTGGAAGATAGTAGGGGGATGAATATAGTTTTGAATGGCGAGTTGCTTGAGGAGGTAGAGTGTTTTAAATATCTAGGGTCACATGTTGCTGTGGATGGAAGAATAGATGCAGAAGTGAAGTTTAGAATAAATGAAGTAGGAAAGGTGCTGGGAGGAATGAAAAAAGTGTTTAGATGTCGTTCGGTTAGAATGGATGTAAAGAGAAGGCTGTATGAGGGTGT
>NC_137035.1:10422873-10572873 GCF_032717465.1 Coenobita brevimanus | reverse complement strand
AGGTGGCTCCCAAGGCGCTATATTTTTAAGCACCAACTTGTCACAGTCACTGGGGTCCACACCAAGCTCCTGAGTTAGTAAGTGAAGGCAAACGGCATGTGGCTGACGCACCCCCTGCAGAAGGTGATGGTATTGACCCAGGGGGGTACAGGCCACATTGCCGATATTACTTTTCCTCGATGTTCTGAGTCCGTAGGACCAAGCCAGGTGGTGACGGCGAATACGGACGGGAAGCACATTCGCCTCCTCTTCCATACGAGCTACACGGTTACACCGGACGGCTCCAAGACACATTCGCAAACACTTATTCTGCAACACATCCAATCCTTTCAGGGTGGCATCGGATGCCGAGCCATACACCTGTGCGCCATAGTCTAGCTTTGATCGAATAAGGGACTTATACACCATTAATAAAGATTTTCTGTCGGCACCCCATGTAATACCCACTAGGTACTTGAGGACATTTAAAGGTTTATCACAACGAACAATCAAATTATTAACATGAATTTTGAAGTTCAAACGACGCTCAAAATGTATTCCCCAAAAAAATTACAGAATGTTGAAAAGGTATCACCTGAATATCCAAAGTTAAGCACAAATTAGGTACATTGCGAGTCGCAAAAACTACAGCGGCACATTTAGGGACAGAAACCTTTAATCCCCACTGCAAGGCCCGTTGGTGGACAGAATCAAGGGCTGCTTGAATCCGCCCAGCCGAAAATTGTGCATTATGGGAAGAGTGCCATATTACACAATCGTCAGCATAGAGCGAGTATTTAAGATTCCTCGGGATGGGAGCTGATGACAGAATATCATTGATCATAATACTAAATACAGTGGGACTAAGCACACTTCCCTGTGGCACCCCTTTTTCCTGGGTAAATATATCCGATGTTACATTACAGGGCAATTTGACAGAGAAAGTCCTGTCCCTTAAGAAATTTGAAATATAAATAGGCAAATTTCCTCTTAAACCATAAGCATAGAGCTTCATCAGCATGCCGTGTCGCCATGTCATGTCATAGGCTTTATGGATGTCCAAGAACACCCCTATCATGAATTGTTTAATGGCAAATGCCTCTGCAATACAATGCTCCAAATTCATTAAATGATCTAGTGAACTTCTGTACTTACAAAAGCCACATCGTTGATCATTTAACAAATTCTTGAACTCTAAAACAAAAAGAACCCAATTATTAACCATACGTTCCATGACCTTACGGAGACAAGAAGTCAACACAATAGGACGAAATGAAGTGGGATTCATAAGACGACCAGCCTCTTTGGGTATCGGTATGATGTGCGCAAAGTGCCATGAGTTTGGGAACGTTCGAGACGCCCAAATCTCATTGTACAATGCTAACATCTTAATCAGGCTGTCTTGATTAAGATGCTGGATCATACCATATGTGATGGTGTCAGGTCCAAGGCTGGTGTCTTTACAGGATTTAAGGGCAAGGAGCAAATCATCTACCATAAACTCTTGGTTGTGCAGGGCGTCTAAGTCTTCTGTGGTAAAGTCTAATATCTGTAGCTCAGCCGTGCGTTTATGATGTTGAAAACGTGGGTCGTAATTGGCTGAGCTGCTTACATGAGAAAAACTCCTGGCGAGGATGTTAGCAACGTCCACGGGCTCGTCATAGATGGTGTTGTTCACCTGCAGGGTGGTAACAGGGAAGTATGGGCCTGTATTATTTAATGATCTTATAGTGGACCAGACTTTACTTAATGGTGTAGTACGAATCACCATAGACACAAAGGACCGCCAGGAGTCACGTTTGGCCTTTCTTATTATTCTCCTTGCCTCAGCCTGTGCCTGTTTGTATGCAATAAAATTTTCTTCAGTGGGCTGACTATCAAAAATCCTGTATCTCCTATTGCGTTTCCTTAATGCTTGTCGGCAATCCGGCGTCCATCAATGTGCTCTATGCTTCGCATGAACTGTAGAAGTCTTGGGAACAGCAGCCTCAGCTGTGTGTAATAAGGATTCGGTTAAACTTTTGACCTTAACATCTATGGTCTCCCCAGATATATCTTAATTGGCGATCCTTGAGAAGGATCCCCAGTCTGCTTTCTTATACTTAACTTTTGGAGGTGGAGGATCCGAAACGATGTCACGTGTATAAGAAAGACAGATGGGTAAATGATCACTTCCCAAGGAGTCATCATAAGGGTCTCATGAGAAATCTTGCTGTACAGTATACCAGGAGAGGACAGAGATAAGTCAATGGCTGAAAAGTTACCAATACGATCTTGTACATGAGTCGCTCTACCATCGTCCAGAAGACAGAGGTTGGACTAGTATTAGGTTGGCTTCTTGCTCCCCACGACCATCGATCCTCAAGCTACCTCACTGATAGTGATGGGCGTTAAACTCGCCCAACACTAACTTATTTCCAGGCAGATATTCAAATAGTGAATTTAAAGCACCACTATCAATGAGGCCATGTGGAGGACAGTACAGAGAACAAATAGACAGTTATGTGTTATTAAAGTTTACTCTGCACACGACAGCTTCCGGAGTAGAATTTAGAATCACTTTCGTTTGTGGGTGTGATTTGTGTGTGTATATGGCAACTCCGTGCCCTTCATATCTTCTATATGAATGGTAGTGTTGGAACTGTGGAGGATCAGGATGATCCTCCAGGCGCATATCCTATAAACAATCAACATCTGGCCTGTGTACTGACAGCAAGATTGCTATATTTTGTAACTTATTCCCAACACCTCTACAATTCCATTGTAATATAGTGAATGCGGCGGTTTAAGATTTATGAGGGTGGCTAGTACCTGGTATGCTTAGTTTTTTTATGCCTCCCATGACCAGGCAAGTGGCTACCAGGGGACCTTTCCCGGTGCTTGCTCATGGAGACCCCCTTATTTTCGTCAATAACAAGGCCCCCAGACTCCACAGAGGAAGAGCTATTCTATCTCTCTCTCGCTGTACCAGGAGCGGGAAGGACATGAGGACGTGCCGGCTTGGTGAGTGTGGTCAAATTAATCTTATCAGACTTGTTGGACTTTGATTTTGGCCACACTGACTGCGAAGGAGCAGCGGCAGCCTGAGAGTAGGAGGTAGCAATTGGAATGTCTGTAAGAACGTTGGAGCATACAGGAGGGTGAGACAGAGAGGTAGTGCATGGGACATGGGAAGTGAATGGAAAGTCAGTCTGTGTCTTCACGGTGCAGATCACAGGACGGGACACAACCGCTGATGCATAGGAGACGTTAGACCTGGGAGTTGCATGCAACTCCTTCACCTTCTCCCTAGCATCGTAAAAGGGTATGCCTTCACTCACTCTCACTGTGCAGACCTCCTTCTCCTCCTTCCACTTGGGAGAAACCCGATAGAAAGTGGAGTGATAGCCCTGGCAGCGAAACCAATATTCAGTCTCAGATGTACAGTGTTCAGCAGAATGTCCTACACCTGCGCACCTGCAACACATGAAGTTGGAAGCCCGACAAGACTCTTCATGATGCCCATAAATCTGGGATTTTAAGCAACGAAGGGGGTTCAGGGTGCATGGTCTTAAGTTAAGAATTTCGTATCCAATTCTGATGTTGGAAGGTAACGAAACGTTGCCAAACGTTAGGACATCAGTGGCGGTCTTCATCCTTCTGCCTTCCGAGTATCTAGTAATGACGCTAGCTTCTCTAACATCCTGCTGAGCAAGTTCCTGTATGATCTCTTCCTCCTCCATAACCACAAGATCCCTGTAGGTGATGACACCCTTGCAGGAATTCACGGAGTGAGGGATCATGGTCTCAACATTATAACAATGGAACTTGCTCAGTTTAAGTAGATCCTTTACCTGGACTGAATTCATAGTTTTTACGAGAAGGTCTCAACTCGCAAGTTTTTTCACTTGTTCCACCTCTCCTGCACACCCATCAATCACCTTCTTGATGCTGAAAAGATTGAGGCTGGACAGGGGAGTGGAACCAATCGCATGAATCCAGACAAACAAAGCATTTTTAACATTAATGTCAAGACGGGCTCGTGTCTGGGGCCGTTCAGTCTCGGGGCAGTCTGTTCGTTGAACAGTCGGGAGTCTGTCAGGAATACCTCAGGGGAGGCAGTAGCGACGTCTGACATAGTTACCACTTCCCCCTCACGGGGGAACTGGGAAGAAAGAGAAAACAAGCAAGGGACAAAGTACCCGGGGAAGACACCTAGTCTGAGATTACCCTCTCAAACCACTCTCGGGAGGACACGCCTGATATATATATATATATATATATATATATATATATATATATATATATATATATATATATATATATATATATATATATATATATATATATATATATATATATATATACTGTTACGGAACAGAGAGAGATAATGAACAATGCAAGTGAGAATACTAATATCACTACTGTCACGCAAAGTGCCAGGTTCAAAACAAAAGACTTAGGTAAAATTACAAGTTAAAGTTTAATGCACAAACTAACAACTACACATTCAGGACTCATAAGGATAACGTAATGGCAAAACAGGTTACATATATGGTTAACTGCAATAGCCTCCATTAACATGAATTTAGCAATAGCAAATTTATCTAGGTCAGCCCTGATAAATGAGAAAACCGGATAATGCTCAGTTAAAGTAAGATATATTATTACAGATACAAAATATTATCAATAATGGCTGACATTAAAAACTCCACATGAATCACAAAAAACCTTACCAGGCCTACGAATTAACGCCTTAGGCCATACAGTACAAGGAAAATTGTAACAACGCTTATACTCAAATTATACAGCAGCTAGATGGTTGGAGACTTCCTGAGCACTCACAAAGTTAATACACTATACAGGGGAGGACAGAGATGTGAACAAAATGAGGAGTAGATCTAAGTGGCAATAATGCAGAGACTGAGCTCATTATATAGGGGCCGGAAGAGCTTGATTCAATTTTCAAGAAGGACGCGGAAATGAAGGCACAGGGGAGGAAGAGTTGACAGTCCTGCTCTGAACAACAGAAAGAACGACTTACTCTACTATAAGGGGAGAAGGGGGGAGTGAGGTAGAACACGCAAGCCTGGTCACTATAGAAGCCACGAGGCGAATCGTGATCAAACATGCAGCATACTGTACGTTAGAATTATACAAAGGATGATGAAATCATAGGCTATGTAACACCTCCCAAAAAGAAAAAGAAATTTACAAAGGAAATTTCTAATTACTCCAAAACAATCTGTCTAAAGTCTAAATAAGCAATCTGCAATAACATTTTCTTACCCCTTCACATGTTGTATATCTAATGAATAATCCTGAAGAAGTAGACTCCATCTTGTCAATCTCTGATTTTTATCTTTAAACTTACTAAGGAATTTCAGTGGCTTATGATCGGTATAAATGACTACGGGGTCAAAACCAGAACACAAATAAAATGAAAAATACTGTAAACCCAAAATCAAGGCCAAAAGCTCTTTCTCAATAGTTGAGTAGATCTTTTGAGGTGGAGTGAACTTCTTACTGTAATAAGATACAGGGTGTTCAATACCCTGATCATCCTTTTGCAGCAAAACAGCCCCAGCTCCTGTATCACTTCAATCAACAGCCATCTCAAAAGGCTTAGCAAAATTTGGAGTAGCGAGCACTGGCTGACTTAATAGGATAGCTTTAAGTCTACTAAAAGAGGATTCACAGTTATTGGTCCAGACAAATTTAACTCCCTTTTTCAGTATGTCTGTAAGTGGTGATACAAGAATTGAAAAGTTAAGAACAAATCTCCTGTAATAACCTAAGATTCCCAAAAATCTTTGTAGCTCATTCCTACTTTTAGGTCTGGGAAGATCACTTATAACCTGAACCTAAGCTCCTGGTGGTGGAACGTGTCCATCACCAATTACGTACCCAAGGTACTGAACTTTAGCTTGACCAAACTCACACTTTGATAATTTAGCTACAAGCTTAGCCTGAACCAAACGCTCAAGAAATTTACTGACATGGCATAGGTGATCTTTCCAGTTGTCATTGAAGAATAATACATCATTAATATAAGCAACACACCCTTCCAAACCCTCTGTTACAACATTCATGAGCTTCTGAAAAGTGGCTGGTGCATTCTTCATACCATATGGCATTACAGAACATGCAAAAGTCTTTCCTAGTGTTACAAAACATGAGATCTCCCTAGCACGTTCAGTCATAGGTACTTGCCAGTATCCCTTTAACAAATCAAACTTACTCATGTACCTAGCCTTTCCGATCTTGTCTATGCAATCTTCCACGCGAGGGAGAGGGTAAGTGTCTGTTTTGGTTATCTGATTAACACGTCTGTACTCGATGCAAAGCCGCTGTGACCCACCTGGCTTAGGGACTAGAGTGACAGGAGAACTCCACTCGCTCTGACAGGGCTCAATCATCTTGTGGTCCAACAGGTAGCCAAGCTCCTTCTCGATGAGAGGAACTTTCACTGGGTTCACATAGTAAGGAGGCAGTTTAATTGGCTTTGTGTCTCCAACATCGACATCATGCATCAACACAGTGGTTCTTCCTGGAGTGGCACGGAACACTTGCGGGTACTCCTGCAGTAATACCGAGAACTCCTACCTTTCCTCGGGAGCTAGATGAGAAAGCTTAGTCTGGAGATCATTCATGATATCAGGATTCTTCCCCAAACTATCACTCAGGCTCATACTGCATGGGAGAACTTCACTTGCAGACTCGGGTGGAACAGCTACAGTACAGACTGGGTTATTTTCGTCCCTCCTGTGATATAACTCTATCATGTTGATGTAACAAAGTTGCTTGTTCTTTCTACGATCTGGTGTGGCAATGATATAGTTGACATCAATGAGTTTCTTCTCCACGAAATAAGGACCACTAAACTTGGCTTGAAGAGGTTGCCCATGCACCGGTAGCAGAATCAAAACCTGATCTCCTGGCTGAAAGTGGCTTAACCTGGACTTCTCATCATACCAAGTCTTCATCTTCTCCTGAGCAGCTCCTAAATTCTCTCTCGCCAGCTGTAAAGCAGTGGACAGCCGTTCTTTGAACTTCATCACATACTCCAGCAGGTTGACGTCATCTTCCTCCGACAGCCAGCATTTCTTGAGTAGCTTTAGGGGTCCTCTTACTTCATGGCCAAACAGTAGTCCAAAGGGTGAGAAGCCCAGTGATTCATTTGGAGATTCTCTTGCGGCAAATACAATGAATGGAAGACCTTTATCCCAGTCTTTCTGATGTTCCAAACAGTATTTCCTGAGCATCGATTTGAGTGTTTGATGATATCTCTCCAACGCTCCTTGGGTCTGGGGATGGTAAGCTGAAGACGTGATCTTGGTGATGCCCAACTCTTTCAGAGACCGCTTGAAAATATTTGACATGAAATTAGTTCCCCGGTCTGACTATACCTCCTTGGGCAGACCAAACTTGGTGAAGAACCCTAGCATTTGCTTAACCACGTTCTTTGCAGAGATATTTCTAAGTGGAATGGCTTCAGGATAACGAGTAGCAATATCAATCAGGGTCAACACATAAGAAAATCCTCAAGAAGTCTTAGGAAGAGGGCCCACAATATCCACCAACACGCGGGTGAATGGCGCCTCTAAAGGAGGAATGGGAACTAGAGGTGCAACCTTCTCGGTCTGATTACACTTCCCCACAACTTGACAGCTGTGACAAGACTTACAATACCAGGAAACATCTCTGAAGTTACCTGGCCAGTAGAAGTGTTTCAAAATGCGTGCCACAGTCTTCCTCACTCCAAGGTGTCCTGCCAAACTGGAATCATGAGCCACTCTAATGATATCCTGCCTACAAAAACGAGGGATGACAACTTGATGTACAACCTCCCATTCACAGTCGGCTGATGCTGTTGGGGGTCTCCACTTTCTCATAAGTACTCCTGACTTTATATAATAACAAGTAGAAGCACCAGCTGACTCTTCCTCACTGCAAGCAGAGTTAGCTAGACCTTTCAACTCAGGGTCAGCAACCTGCAACTCAACCAACTCTTGACGAGACAAATTATCAACACTACGGGGTACTGCCTCATCTGGTGAGTGGTCCAAATTAGCAAGAAAAGTGTCAGCTAGGATAACATCATCATCATCATCATTATCCTCTAAGTCACCAGTAATTTTAGACTTAGCCCTAGTGACAGCACATGCAGAGAACATCTCAGGGATATCACAATCCTGGGTCGCAGTCATTGGTACACCAGACAACAGAGGAGCTGGACACACTTGACTTCCACCAATATCATTTCCAAGTAAGAAAGTTACACCTGACATTGGGAGTGTCTCAACCAACCCAACCATAACGGAACCATTAACAAAACCAGACTCTAAATTCACTCTGCACAGAGGGACAGAGAAGTAATTATTCCCTACACCTTGTAAGATTACAGTTTCATCAGAGGAATTAACATTAGAGCCTAGAACACTGGTTAGCATAAGGGATTGGCAAGCACCTGTATCACGATATATTTTAACTGATTTCCTGTCATTATTGTCCAGAGGACTGACAAAACCATCAGACTGGAAATTAGCACATGAACTCTTGAGAGTGTCACCACGTTACTGCTCAAAAGAGGAGCTTCATCATGAGAATTTAATTTACCCCTCAAAGCAGGTTCAGTTAACTCGGTTAAAGAATTCTGGGAACTCTCAAGGGTGGACACTAGACCAATTGACTGAATATTTAAAGACTCCTTTTTGTTCACATCACGCTGTCTCCTGAAACATTTCTCTGTAGTGTGACCAAGCTTACTACAATAAGTACATTTACTTTTCTGAAATCTAGAGGTGAAGCTGGTATTTACTTCCTGAGAAACATCATCTTTATTCGCTTTCCTGTTACCTGTGCTCTGAGTAGAGGCAACGTACTTACTCTCAGTTTTCCTTTTTTCTTTAGAATATCTCTTGTGAGTGAGAACATATTCATCAGCTAAAACTGCAGCATCAGACAAATTATCTATTCTTTTCTCATCAAGATATAGGCTTACATCATTATTAATATACCTTTTGAAGTCCTCCAGCAAAATCATCTGCTTAAATTTATCAAAATCAGAATTTACATTCTTAGAATTTAACCACTGCCCTAACAGATCTTCCTTGATTTTTGCACACTCAACATGGGATTGCTTATCTTGCTTATAAGTTGTCCTAAATTTTACTCTATAGGCTTCAAGAACAAGCTCATAGGCCTTAAGAATCAAGCTCTTAACTACATCATAATTATCAGCTTGATCCTGAGGCAAAGATGCATAAGTTACTTGAGCTTTACCGGTGAGAGCACTATGTAGGAGTACTGGCAAATACTTTTTGGGCCAATTAAAACCTGTAGCTACCCTCTCAAACAACTGAAAATACTTTGTTAAATCAGATTCATTAAAAGGAGGGACAAGTTTAACATTTTTAGCCACATCAAAATCATCAGAGCTAGATGATCCAGTTCCACCTTGTTTCAAGCGATACTCATGGTCTGCCTGAATCCTAGCAATTTCAATTTGTGCCTGTGCCTCCTGGATACGAGCCTGAGACTCAGCCTCCTTAGCACGAGCCTCCTGCAGGGCTACCTGTAACTTAGCTATTTCAATCTGCGTTTGCTCATCTGGAGGAGTTACATTAAACAAGGTTTTATTAATCATGCCAACAATTTGATCTTTAGACTGATGAGAGTGAACAGCAATTCCCAATTGTTGAGCAACAAGCTTAAGTTCATTCTTTGTTCTGTTTTCTATATCACACACTGTTTGCACATTTGGCAAAAAATCTTTGGCTTCATCAAGAGTAGTAATAGTAGACATCATGAATAAATCACAGTCACAAAATATCAAGCAATATCTTTATGATAATATCCTGAATATCCTGATAAGAGGTCGCCAAATTTATGTTACGGAACAGAGAGAGATAATGAACACTTCAAGTGAGAATACTAAAATCACTACTGTCCCGCAAAGTTCCAGGTTCAAAACAAAAGCCTTAGGTAAAATTACAAGTTAAAGTTTAATGCACAAACTAACACCTAAACATTCAGGACTCATAAGGATAATGTAATGGCAAAACAGGTTACATATATGGTTAACTGCAATAGCCTCAATTAACATGAATTTAGCAAGAGCAAATTTATCTAAGTCAGCCCTGATAAATAAGAAAACCGGATAATTCTCAGTTAAAGTAAGATATATTATTACAGATACAAAATATTATTAATAATGGCTGACATTAAAAACTCAACATGAATCACAAAAAACCTTACCAGGCCTACGATTTAACGCCTTAGGCCATACAGTACAAGAAAAATGGTAACAACACTTATACTCAAATTATACAGCAGCTCGATGGTTGGAGACTTCCTGAGCACTCAAAAAGATAATACACTATACAGGGGAGGACAGGGATGTGAACAAAATGAGGAGTAGATCTAAGTGGCAATAATGCAGAGACTGAGCTCATTATATAGGGGCCGGCAGAGCTTGATTCAATTTGCAAGAAGGTCGCGGAAATGAAGGCACAGGGGAGGAAGAGTTGACAGTCCTGCTCTGAACAACAGAAAGAACGACTTACTCTACTATAAAGGGAAAAGGGGGGAGTGAGGTAGAACACGCAAGCCTGGTCACTATGGAAGCCAAGAGGCGAATCATCATCAAACATGCAGCATACTGTACGTCAGTATTATACAAAGGATGATGAAATCATAGGCTATGTAACAATATATATATATATATATATATATATATATATATATATATATATATATATATATATATATATATATACCTAGGCTGCTTCCCCCAAGGAAAGGGAGGTAGCCGAGACAGGATGACACACGCCCCATTTACTCATCCATTCAAACACATTCATTCACATCTTAGCTTCAGATGGGAGAATGGACAGATCCTCACCGCATATATATATATATATATATATATATATATATATATATATATATATATATATATTTTGCGAGGAAGAAGGAACCAAAGGCCATTAGCATGCAAAATAGTTCCCTCCAAGAGAAAACAAAATACAATAGAGAGAATTTCAATATCTGATCATTTTGAGATACCAGGACACACTGCGTTTGGAGATGATAGGGAGCAGGAAATACAGACAGAGGGAGACAGTTCCAGAGTTGACCTGTTGGATCAATGATGGACTGGAAGTAACGGTTAACTCTGGCATTAGAGAGTTGGACAGAATAGGGATGAGAGTTTGGTGCTAGACGGGTGTTATGTGCCCGTTGTAGAGGTGGAGGAATTCATGCAGATAGTTCAAAGGAGCAATGACCATTAAAGTAGCGATAGAAAAGAGATAAAGATGCAATAGTGCGACGAAGAGACAGAGGTTGAAGGGAGTCAGTAAGAGGAGGAGAGTTAATGATCTGAAAAGCCTTTGACTCCACCCTATTGAGAAGAGCTGTATGTGGGGAGCCTCCCCACACCTGAAAGTTTTACTCCACACAGGGACGAATAAAACCCCTGTATAGAATCAACAATTGTGCAGGGGTAAAGAAAGAACAGAGTCGGCTTAGCACACTTAATCTCTTAGAAGCAGATTTTGCAAGAGATGTAATATGATCTTTCCAAGACAAGTCCCGAGTAAATAAAACCCCAAGCATGTTCAAGGATGATGCAGGATTAAGTTGAATATAATTAAACATTAGTGGGTATACCTGTGGAAGATTTTGTCGGTTGGTAGATGTAAGAACTGAGTCTTAGATGCATTAAAAACAACAAGATTATTTTTACCCCAGTCAGGGATATGAGCCAAGTCAGACATTAGGTGTGCCAAAGCCTCATCCCTTGTTTGCTGAAGTAACTGCTGAGATGTGCTTCGACTCCACACCTCTTCAGTTGGACTGGTTCACTCCCGTGCTTCGACCCTCATATCTTTGTAACTTCGCCCCTCAACACCAGAGGGATAGTTATTATTCTTAGTCACTATCGTAGTTTAGGTCTGGTCCTGCAAAACCTTGTCCTTCATTGCTATTCAGACTGTACCAGTGATAGGATGTGCTTAGAGGATCGACCTACTTCGTTATCATGATTATAGATTTGTTGTTTGTTGTTTTCTTTGTTCTCTCTCTCTCTCTCTTTTTCTCTCTTTTGTATTTATTCGATTATTTCAAGTTATTGTTAGATTTCACTTATTTAGTTTTGCATTATTGTTCATTAACCATTTTTTTTTTTAAGTAAATAAGTATTTAACTGTAATTTAAGGGTTAAGCACATTTTGCCATTGAATTCAATATCCTTTTCTCTAGATTTAAGGCTCGACGTATATACTGAAATGGCAGTTAAGAGCGGAACAAGAACAATGATATCCTGAGAAACTAGTAATACTAACTAAATTAATGAGCAGTATATAGCATGTGTGGGAAGCAAAAATCTTTTGTGCAACTTGAGGTGTGCCCGTAGACACTCGAACGGTCCAAGATTTCAGACTACAGCCATCCCAAACCTTAATTTGTTACAAATGGGGGCCTGTCCGGGATCTCACACCCTAATTTACTTGCTTGCTGACTGCATTGTTCATTAGATTTCTTCTCTTAAAAGTATGCATTGAGCCTTATAAATTAATTACTTTTTATTCGGAATAAGTCTAAAGTCACGATATTTTTATGCTGATTGTTTTAGTACTCAGCACTTAAACCTGCAGTCCATTCCATATCAGTTTGGTCTGCGTGTTTTGGGTAATAATACATTAGTAACGGTCGCTTTAATGAGTTCACTGGGTCACTGGATGGTCTGATACCCTCGTCTCACTCATCCTCATACTCATTTGTGCTCATTAACACTAGACAGACGGTGTTGGGTATTTGAGTATCAATCTCCCCCATCTTATGTGACGAAATTAGCATATTTACACATCGGTCATCCACCTGAGTCCTCCCTCATTCTCATTCAGAACAGGATTCATCCCTCAAAGCAGTCTTCTATAGGAAGTAAATTATAAGACCAAACACGATCATCTTTCTCATTATCTTAATCATAACCAAAAGTTGGATCATCTTGCACAAATCTCTCATGCCTACTTCCTTTAGTTTTGATTAGTCGAGATCGTGTATCACGTTGTTCACTTATGTTCAGGTTCATGTCTGTCATTATTCGTTTCCACTAACTATTTTCACTGGGAATATTAGTGTCAGCCTGAGCTGTATGTAACACGTCTCTTCTGGCATAGCCTCTTCTACCTAATGTACACTTCTTACTGTTTCTGTGACGTTGAATGCCTTATATCTGTGAGCAGTGCATATTAGTCATTGTCGTTCATTCCAGTTTTTGTGTGTTGAGCGATTAGTGCACTGTCATATAAACTGAGCAGTAATCTGCTACCCTAGTCCCACCTACCATTAAGATGTCTGACAAATTTATCGTTAATCAATTTTGTGTCTAACCCTCATTTGATAAACTTAAAGATCAGGTAATCTTCAAAGATAAGTGGAAATATATAGCTTTCTATTTTGACATTAGATATGAAAGTTCACACACTAAGGAGATGCTAAAAAACAAAGAGTCATAGAAGAATTGACAAACGGAGAGATCTTACCTCCTGAAGCTGTAGGTACATTTATTCCAAAGAGCCAGTCAGATGATGATTATCAAAGTACAAGTAGCGACACAAAGGACCTCTCAAAGAGGGTATACTCTCCTTACCCTGAGCAGTAGTCAGCAGAAAGGTTGGAATTTGCGAAATATACACTTTTCATAAAACGAGAGGAGAGAGAGAGAGAGAGAGAGAGAGAGAGAGAGAGAGAGAGAGAGAGAGAGAGAGAGAGAGAGAGAGAAAGAACGTCAGGGGAGAGAGAGAGAAAAAAAAGGTCAGAAGAGAGAAAAAAAAAAGAACGTCAGGAGAGAGAGAGAGAGAGAGAGAGAGAGAGAGAGAGAGAGAGAGAGAGAGAGAGAACGTCAGGAGAGAGAGAAAAAAAGAACATCAAGAGAGAGAAAAAATGTACGTTAGGAGATAGAGGGAGAGAGAGAGAGAGAGAGAGAGAGAGAGAGAGAGAGAGAGAGAACGTCAGGAGAGAGTCAGACAGACAGACAGACAGAAAAACAGACTGCCTGACTGACTGACTGACAGACAGACAGACTGAGACTGACTGAGAGACAGATTGACTGAGAGACAGACTGACAGACTGAGAGACAGACTGACAGACTGAGAGACAGACTGACAGACTGAGGGACAGACTGAGAGACTGAGAGACAGACTGACTGAGAGACAGACTGAGAGACAGACTGACTGAGAGACAGACTGAGAGACAGACTGACTGAGAGACAGACTGAGAGACAGACTGACTGAGAGACAGACTGACAGACTGTGAGACAGAGAGACTGAGAGACAGACTGACTGAGAGACAGACTGAGAGACAGACTGACTGAGAGACAGACTAAGAGATTGAGAGACAGACTGACTGAGACAGACTGAGAGACTGAGAGACAGACTGACTGAGAGACAGACTAAGAGACTGAGAGACAGACTGACTGAGACAGACTGAGAGACTGACTGAGAGACTGACTGAGAGACAGACTTAGAGACAGACAGACTAAGAGACAGACTGAGAGACTGAGAGACAGACTGACTGAGAGACAGACTGACAGACTGAAAGACTGAGAGACAGACTGACAGACTAAGAGACAGACTGAGAGACAGACTGAGAGACTGAGAGAGACTGAGAGACAGACTGACTGAGAGACAAGCTGACAGACTGAGAGACAGACTGACAGACTGAGAGAGAGAGAGAGAGTAAGAGACAGTCTTACTGAGAGACAGAAAGACTAAGGCACAGACTTAATAAGAGACAGAAAGACTGAGAGACAGTCACTGAGAGAAAGACTGACAGACTGAGAGACAGACTGAGAAACAGACTGACTGAGAGACTCTGAGACACTGAGAGACAGACTGAGAGACTGAGACAGACTAACTGAGAGACAGACTGACAGACTGAAAGACAAACTGACTGAGAGACAGACAGACTGACTGAGACAGACAGACTGACTGTGAGACAGACTGACAGATTGAGAGACCGACTGAGAGACAGACTGACTGAGAGACAGACTGAGAGAGAGGCTGACTGAGAGACAGATTGACAGACTGACTGAGAGACAGACTGACAGACTGACTGAGAGACTAACTGAGAGACAGACAGAATGAGAGACAGAATGAGAGACAGACTGACTGAGAGACAGACTGAGAGAGAGGCTGACTGAGAGACAGATTGACAGACTGACTGAGAGACAGACTGACAGACTGACTGAGAGACTAACTGAGAGACAGACAGAATGAGAGACAGACTGACTGAGAGACAGACTGACAGACTGACTGAGAGACTGAGAGACAGACTGACTGAGAGACAGACTGAGAGACAGTCTGAATGAGAGACAGACTGACCGAGAGAGTGACTAAGAGACTGAGAGACTCAGAGACAGATTGACTGAGAAGGATGAGACAGACAGAGAGACTGAGAGACAGACTGACTGAGAGACAGACTGACAGACTGGCTGACAGACTAACTGAGAGACAGACTGATAGACTGAGATACAGACTGACTTAGAGACAGACTGACTGAGAGACAGACTGACAGACTGAGAGACAGACTAACTGAGAGACTGAGAGACAGACTAACTGAGAGACTGAGAGACAGACTGACAGACTGGGAGACAGACTGAGAGACAGGCTGACTGAGAGACAGAAAGACTGAGAGAGACTGAGAGACTGACTGAAAGACTGACAGACTGAGAGAAAGACTGAAAGACTGAGAGACAAACTGAGAGAAAGATTGACTAAGAGACAGACTGAGAAACAGACTGACTGAGAGACAGAAAGACTGAGAGACGGACTGAGAGAAAGACTGACAGACTGAGAGAGAGAATGAGAGACAGACTGACTGAGAGAAAGACTGACAGACTGAGAGACAGACTGAGAAACAGACTGACTGAGAGACAGACTGAGAAACAGACTGACTGAGAGACAGACTGAGAAACAGACTGACTGAGAGACAGACTGAGAAACAGACTGACTGAGAGACAGACTGAGAAACAGACTGACTGAGAGACAGACTGAGAAACAGACTGACTGAGAGACAGACTGAGAAACAGACTGACTGAGAGACAGACTGAGAAACAGACTGACTGAGAGACAGACTGAGAAACAGACTGACTGAGAGACAGACTGAGAAACAGACTGACTGAGAGACAGACTGAGAAACAGACTGACTGAGAGACAGACTGATTGAGAGACAGACTGACTGAGAGACAGACTGATTGAGAGACGGACTGAGAGATAGACTGAGAGACAGACTGAGAGAAAGACTGAATGAGAGACAGACTGAGAAACAGACTGACTGAGAGACAGAAAGACTGAGAGACAGACTGAGAGAAAGACTGACAGACTGGGAGAGAGACTGAGAGACAGACTGACTGAGAGAAAGACTGACAGGCTGAGAGACAGACTGAGAAACTGACTGAGTGACAGACTGAGAAACAGACTGACTGAGAGACTTACTGAGAGACCACTGACAGACAGACTGACTGAGAGACAAACTGAGAGACTGAGAGAAAGACTGAGAGACTGAGAGACAGACTGAGAGACAGACTAACTAAGAGACAGACAGAGACTGAGAGACAGAGACAGACTGAGAGACTGAGAGACAGAGACAGACTGAGAGACTGAGAGACAGAGACAGACTGAGAGACTGAGAGACAGACTGACTAAGAGACAGACTGAGAGAAAGACTGAGAGACAGACTGACTAAGAAACAGACAGAGACTGAGAGACAAACTAAGTGACAGACTGAGAGACAGAGACAGACTGAGAGACTGAGAGACAGACTGACTGAGAGACAGACTGAGAGACTGAGAGAAAGACTGACTGAGAGATAGACTGACAGACTGAGAGACATACTGACTGAGAGACAGACTGACTGAGACAAACTGAGAGACAAATTGAGAGACAGACTGACAGAGAAAGACTGACTGAGAGACAGTTTGGCAGACTGAGAGACAGACTGAGAGACTGAGAGACAGACTGCCAGAGACAGACTGAGAGACTGAGAGACAGACTGAGAGACTGAGAGACAGACTGCCAGAGACAGACTGAGAGACTGAGAGACAGACTGACAGACTGACAGACAGACTGACTGAGAGACAGACTGACAGACTGACAGACAGACAGACTGACAGATTGACAGACAAACGGACTGACAGACTGACAGACAGACAGACTGACTGAGAGACAGACAGACTGACTGAGAGACAGACTGACTGAGAGACAGACTGACTGAGAGACAGACTGTCAGACTGAGAGACAAACTGACTGAGAGACAGACTGACAGACAGAGACAGACGGAGAGACAGACTGACTGAAAGAAAGACTGACAGACTGAGAGACAGAGATACAGACTGACAGAGAGACTGACAGACTGAGAGACAGACTTATTGAGAGATGGACTGAGAGACAGAGATAGGCTGAAAGACAGACTGACTGAGAGACAGACGGACACACTGAGAGACAGACTGACACACTGAGAAACAGACTGACACACTGAGAAACAGACTGAGAGGCAGACTGACTGAGAGACAGACTGGAAGAATTAAAGACAGACTGAGAGACATACTGACTTAGAGACAGACTGACTGAGAGACAGACTGAGAGAAAGAATGACTGAGAGACAGACTGACTAAGAGACAGACTGAGAGACAGACTGAATGATAGAAAGACTGAAAGATAGACTGACAGACTGAGAGACTAAGAGACAGTCTTTGAGAAAGACTGAGAGACTGACTCAGAGACTGACTGAGAGACAGACTGAGAGACAGACTGACTGAGAGACTGACTCAGAGACTGACTGAGAGACAGACTGAGAGACAGACTGAGAGAAAGACTGACTGAGAGATAATTATTAACCATGGCACTTAGGCTACAAAGGGCACTACAATACGAAAACGCAAGCAAGTCCATTCCATGAAATTAGTTTGGTTTGGTTCGTTTGCGGCTTAACCTATCTAAATATGTCATTGTCACCTAACCAATCATAGCCAACCAAATAGTTATTTTTTTCCTGCCCCAAAAGTGGATGTCAAAATGCTGTACCTTGAAGCACATGGGAACACAGAGTGATATATAATGTGTTGTTTTATTAGCTTGGAGAAGCAGAATGAGTGGTCGGCAGCATCTTTCAGGGACTCAGAAATGTAAAACAGCGAGAAGAAAAGCTGAAGAGAAAAAGAAGCAAAGGAAGTTTCATAATTTCTTCAAGCTGCAAGATCAAGCGCCAGATAAAGAGGTTCCTATTTTTGTTATACATTAGTCATTACTGCACAACTGTACGCACAGTACATATATATATATATATATATATATATATATATATATATATATATATATATATATATATATATATATATATATATATATATATATAAAATACGGGAATTGATATATCAGGTTAAAAGGTAATCCGAGATATAGATAGATATATATAGTGTTTGACAAGTTTTTAAAAAATATACACATATTTAAGTGGGCAATTCATAGTTATATATATATATATATATATATATATATATATATATACTGTATATATATATATATATATATATATATATATATATATATATATATATATATATATATATATATGATGATGATGCCTGTAGAGCTTCAAGTTCTTCACCCAGTAAAGCAACTGACAATACTGACTTAGCCACTACATCATCCCCTAGTCAAGAGTCAGATTTGAATCCTGTTGATGAACCAGAAGTCACATTAGCACATACTGTTGCACTAATCCAAGATAAAAAAGATACAAAAGACAGTCAATCTACATCACAAACTCCATCCACTCAAGTAGTTGATATATCTAAGTCCTCCTATGATAAACCTAGTCAACCAAATTGCCAAGCTACCCAAGCAACCATAATAATTGGAAATTCAGAATCCCCTATTCTGATATCTTTCCCTGATTAGAATACTCGGTCTCGGAAGATGAACGTTACTATTTTCTATGTAGGCACTTTCCTGGAGCATCTGTTCATAAGGAGGAAGGACTAGGTAGGAGACCGTTTATTGACGATGGAATAAGGAAATGGAAAGATATCAGTACCCTTCTCAAACAGCATCAGGCAAGTGAAAGACACATTAATAGTATGATACCTTGGTCTAATTTCAAGGATATTCAGTCAGGTTCCACTCAGTCTGTAGCATCGTCTCCATCTTCAGCTAGGCAACAAGAAATTAAGGACAACAGGGAACATGTAAAGTTACTTTTAAAAGTCACTACATTACTGGGAAGGCAAGGCCTGTCTTTTCGTGGACATAATGAGGGTGGTGATACATTAAATTCAGGAAATTTTGTAGAAATTCTTCACCTAATTTCCGAGTCAAATCCCTCTGTAAAACAAAAGTTAGATAGACGATATGGCTGTTACACAAGTCCTCAGCACCAGAATGAGTTGATATCAGTTGTTGGAAGACTTATCAAGGACACAGTTTGTGCTGAAGCACAAGAAGCCAAGTACTTTTCAGTTACGGTTGATGGAATGAGAGACTTGTCAAAAAAAAAAAGAACAGATGGCTAGTCTTGCGCTGTACTTTAGTGAGGGTATTATGAAGGAACATGTCATTGGAACCTATCACATGGAAAAGGTTGATGCTGCAATTTTAGCTGATTTTATATATAAGGAGATAGAACAATTTGATTTAATTTGGTGTGTGTGACTCAGTGTTATGATGGCGCTAGTATAATGAGTGGATGCTTTAGCGGGGTTCAAGCAAGACTATGGGATAAAATTCCCCAAGCAGTATACAGTACATACATTGCCATGCACACAGGCTGAATTTAGTACTGGGCGACTGCATAAAGAATACCAGTGGCCTCTCTTAATTTTTTTCAGTTATTAACACACTTTACACATTTATTACTAACAGTAACACAAGGAAGCAACTTTTCATAGAGGCACAGAAAGCAGATCTTCAGGTTTTGACACTAGAAAGACCTGCCATAATTAGATGGTCTTAATATTATAGGTCAGTATCAAAAATTAAGCTTCGCTATGGAAGTTTGCTATCAGTGCTTCATACAGTTTCAGAGGGTTCTGATTCACAAGCTGTAGCAGAAGGAAATAGAATGTAAAAAAAGTTAGTCTTTCAGGTTCGTAATGGATTTACATATTATTGAACAAATCCTTTTACATATTATTGAACAAGTCTTTAGAGTTACCAATAGTTTGTCAGATCAGCTTCAAGCAAAGGAAGCCTTACTATCTGAAGCTTGCTCTCTCATACAGTCAACTATAAGAGAATTACAGATCTTGAGAACTGACGAGGCTTTCTCTGTTATTTTTGACAGAGCTAAAGATTTTGCTTCACTATATGAGACTGATACCAACTTGGAAAATTCATATCAGCTGAGCAGACCTAAGAGAATTCAGAAGCTATCATCAAGACTAAAGAGCTTAACTGATTCAGCGCTAGGGAGTAATGAGGTGAATACTTTGTATTGCTCCAAAGACTGAAATCAAAAGAACCTATTTTGATGTGTGAGACAGATTTCTCTCAGAGCTTGATATTCGCTTCACACAAAATATGCCCCTAATAGAAGCAATGACTGCACTTGATTGCAATTCCAGAGATTTCTAGAATATGAGAAACTTTCTGTTTCAGTACAGTCTTACAAAGATATATACATACTGTAGATGAAATTCTAGTTTCCCAGATATCTGTTGGGAAAAAAAAAAAAAAAAAAAAACATTTTCTAAGTAAGATTGACAAGCCAAACAATCTGAATTGTATAATGAACTCAAACCATTAGATTGTGCATTTCAGAAATAGTGAAAATTGTCAAAATTCTTATCATCCTTCCATTAACTACTGCAGGCAATGAACGGCTTTTTTCAGTACTTAGCTTAGTCAAGACATATCTAAGAACCTCAATGAGAAATGATTGCCTAAGTGACTTGCTACATATGGCCTCAGAAAAGGAACTTGTTAAAAATCTTAACTTTGACACCCTGGTTGATAACTTTGCAGAGATCACGGAGATATCCACTGTTGCAGTAGTTTATTCACTTTTCATTGCAATAAATATATACAGTTTAGTTTTCATTTTCCTATAATGAATTCTGAAATTAATATACTATTCTTAACTGAGCCTCTTCCAAATATAAAAACCATCATTTTATTTCTCCCACCTCTTAGCGTAGAACTTACTTTTTCACATTATTTTGTATGGTTCATGGTATTTTGGGGGCTAGTAAGCTAAAAACTTTTCCATTTTTAATTCAGTTACAAGTTTACAACTTTTCATTCTCAGTTTTATATTCATTATCTTTTCATTAGTCTATAAGAATGAAGTATCAGTTTAAGCTTTCATCAGTACAAAATACAAATATTTTAATTGCTATTTGGTCTATTATCGAAGGTCATTAGCATATAATGCAATGATAGGTACTTTACCACGCACTTTTAATTACATATTCCACTTCACACAGAAATACTGCCAATGCTAGAATATCCATTTGTGTATGCATCAGGAAGTAATTGGTTAATAATTATATACAGTATACATATTTGTTTACTGCTTTAACTCCCTAAATATAGCATTGCATGTGGCTTCAAAATGCTCGCTCACCATCCCACCCATGTGGGGAGGTGGGAGTAGGGGGGCCTCCTAAATAGCCTATGCCCCCCCCCAGGGAAAATTGAAATGACGCCCCTGAATCTAGATGATTTCTATAATTTTTCTTCCACAACACTGCACGCCAGGCCTTACGTCACTCAGTCATTATGCCATGGATGCGAGTGGAAGTGTGTCGGCCCTTGTCACGATTTCCCCCCCCCCTTTTTTTTATACAGTTATTTTCGTCTTTAGTTCTCTTCATTGACGCACTCTTCCTCTTAACTATCACCCTCTCCTTCTTTAGTTTTTTCATGAAACTGCCTTACTGCTTTAACATCCTGTGTCTCAAAAGTTTTCAAGTCTATTCTTAATAGAAAAATTTTAAGGCATCTTTCCTGTCACAATTTTCTTTCTGACTGTCAGTATGGGTTCCATCAGGGATGCTCCGCTGGTGATCTTCTCACCTACCTTTCAAACTCCTGGTCATCCACCTTTCGGGTCTTTAGCGAAAGCTTTGCCATTCCACCTGACATCTCAAAGGCTTTCGATCGAGTCTGGTATAAATCTTTAATTTCCAAACTGCCCTCTTACGGTTTCTATCCTTCCATTTGTGCCTTCATCCATAGCTTCCTCTCTGGTTGTTCAATAGCTACTGTTGTAAACGGCCACAGTTCTCCTAGATCTATCAACAGTGTTGTTCCTAAGGGCTCTGTCCTATCACCAACTCCCTTCCTTTTATTCATCAATGACCTAAGCTGTACATCTAATCCAATCCATTCATACGTTGATGATCCCACCCATCACTTTCTATTCGGTTTCCGCAACGTCCATCTCAGCAGTTACTTCAGCAAACAAGGGATGAGGCTATGGCACACCTGTCTGACTTGGCTTGTAACTTTGGCGGGGATAAAAGTAATTTTGTTGTTTTTAATGCATCAAAGACTCAGTTCTTACACCTATCAACCCGACAAAATCTTCCTCAGGAGTACCCACCAGTGTTTAACAATATCCAGCCCAATCCTGCATCATCCTTAAACATGCTTGGGGTTTCATTCACTAGAGACTTATCTTGGAAAGATCATATTACATCTCTTGTTAAATCTGCTTCCAAGAGATTAGGTGTGCTAAGCTGACTCCGTACCTTCTTTACCACAGCACAGTTATTGACTGTATACACAGGTTTTACTTGGCCCTGTGCAGAGCACAACTCTCATGTGTTGGAAGGCTCCCCACATACAGCTCTTCTCAATAGGGAGGAGTCAAAGGCTTTTCGTCTTATTTACTCTCCTCCTCTGACTGCCTCCCTTCAACCTCTGTCTCTTCGCCGCACTGTTGCATCATTATGTCTTTTCTATCACTACTTCAATTTTCAGTGCTCCTCTGAATTGTCTACTTCCATCCCTTCACCTCGTCAGTGGGTGCATAGTACTCGTCTAGCTACAAACTCTCATCCTTTTTCTGTCCAAATCTCTAATTCAAGAGTTAACCGTTACTTTCAGTCCTTCATGTATGTAACAGGTCATCTCTGGAAATGTCTCTCTCTGTCTATGTTTCGTACTTCCTATGATCTTCAGTCTTTCAAATGCAGTGTGTCTAGGCATCTCGAAATGAACGGATCTTGAATTTGGCTCTCTTTTGTATTGTTTTTGTTTTTTTTCTTGGAAGGAACGGTTTGCAAGCTCTCGGCATTTGGTTCCTTCTTCCTTTATATATATATATATATATATATATATATATATATATATATATATATATATATATATATATATATATATAATTACATGTTGGATATTCGTGTGATTAAAAATGACCAATTTTCCCCCAGTAACAGCGCTGGCTTCACTAACGTAACTGAATGCCGGCAGATTGATTTGTTTCTTGATACCAACACAGATGGTTAGGGGTTGTTCTTTGGCAATGCAATAATTTGTCTGTCGTGGCCTTGTGCTACGAGGGGCTCCATTTGGCAAATTTTCAATGTTCTCCCTCTCTCCTTATCGCTTATCCATCCGTTAACTGTCTTCTTGATGTTAAGCTGCAGGGATATCAATCTTGCTGGAAGATTTGCTAAATAAAGAGCAATAATCTGCTTGCACGGACAAGATGTAGTATCGTGTTGACGATCCTTCTTGCTTACAGCGCTCACGGTTTTCCTCCGTACTAATATGATCCCGTATGTAGAATTAAATGTGGATTACAATATACTTTTAGATGTTTATTTTTCTAATTTGATTGCATTCATGCTTTCGACATTACCATTATCTGTAAGTTTTATGTCATGGGGCATTTTTCCTTCAGCATTGTTGATTTAGGATGTAAAATAAGTATTACGGGAGTTTCTTCGCATTTTAACCCTGAAACCGTTGAACGATAAGCTGTGCGTTCGGCTAAACCTAATCTTCAGTATATCGTGGTTTCTTCTCATGCAATGCGAGAATACACAGTAAAAGCACTTATATGTTGGTTTTTTGAAGTTGTATAACTAAATATTGCTCTTTTCTGCGTGCAGTATAGGAAATATAACTAGGCCGTGGCAGTTGCCAGATACCACTTTCTGAGCGAAAGGTACTGGGATTCGGGTCATCAATTCTTAGCGCGTTCGTACAACTACACTAGAGGGGCTGATTGGCGACAGTTAAACAAAGGGCACTCTCCCCACCTCTTGAGCAAGAGCCCAAGGTGGAAGGGGTGATGGTTCTTCGGGGGATGGCAGAGGCCACCTTCTCCGAGACCTTCTTGAGCTAGAGACCCAGCATGAATAGGTAGATGGCGGTGACTTCTCAAGAGGGCCGAGGATGTCAGCCAGGCCACCTCATCCACCACCTCTCCTCAGAACCCCTTTAGTCATAGCCCAGCTGGAGAAGAAGATGGTCATTCAGGGATGGAGATAAGCTGGTTTTCAGAGTACTATCTTAGACTTGAGTATTGCATCAACATAGCAGGGGCAGACTAGGTAAATGTCACTATACTTCAAAGGTCTATTAGCATCAGTCAGACTAAAAGCGTTCGCTCCACATGAGTCGTACGACAGTCAGAAGGGGTATATTGGCTTTTTCCTCCCAAACCATTGGGAAAGGCGTAATTCCTGCAGTGGAATGTTAAGGGCTGACGATATTTATATCTATCACTCTATCTGTCTGTCATTCTATCTATATACAGTATATATGTATATACATTCATACATATATACTACTATAATCTCTCTCTCTCTCCATACACACACACACACACACACATATATATATATATATATATATAGATAGATATTCATTCATTCATTGCCAGACGTCATGTATCCCAAACGGGGTGGTCAACGGCTTAGAGTTAATTGTTTTACAGGGAGGGGCACTAATCCTCCACCAACCCCACTTGACACGTAGGGATGCCAACAGCATCTGGTGTTCCCAGGCGGTCACCCATCCAAGTACTAACCAGACCCAACGTTGCTTAACTTCGCTGATCGGACGAGAAGCGGTGTACTCAACGTGGTATGGCCGTTGGCATTAAATATTGCGAGGATTCGAACCAGCGCTTGCAACTGCATGAGTACAGCAGCTTACCAAGTGTGTGTGTGTACTTCCAATAGATGTGTATATAGACAGACAATAGATATGCATATACTATATATATATATATATATATATATATATATAGATAGATAGATAGATAGATAGATAGATAGATAGATAGATAGATAATGGTGAAGAGGAAGAGGAAGGTAAATGATGATCTTGGAAGAAAAATGAATGAAAATTACAATGAAAATAGGAAGTTATTCTGATACGACGTGCGGAAATGTAGAAGTGACAGTGGAAAGAAATGTGAAAGTGTGAAGTATGTAAGCAGGAGATTATTAACCCATGGGGATAAAGTAAGGACCAGATGAAAGAATATTTTGAAAATCTGATGCACGGGAATGGAGAGAGCAAAGCGACTGTTAACATGATTGATTTGAATGGTCTGCAGAGAAGGAACTCAGTGCCCGGAAACGTGACACTCGCAGAGCTGAAGAACGCTGTGAAGCAGCAAAAAAAATGGGAAAGCACCTTAGGCTGATGAGGTGTATGCAGAGACGATTAAGTGTAGCGGAAAGAGCGGAATGAAGCGCCTGTTGGAGATATATAAGAAGGCATGGGTGAGTGAAACCGTGTCAATAGAGTGGAAAAAGGTTGTGACTGGACCCCTATACAAAAATAAAGTTGAGCAAAGTGAGTGCTAGAATTATCGTGGCATAAATTTGTTGAATGTGGTAGGAAAGGTATATGGAAAAATTATTACAGAGAAAGTAAGAGAGAGACCAGAAGTCCTAGTGAGTGATGAACAGGGTGGCTTTAGGAGTGGCAGAGGATGTGTGGATCAAATAATTGCAGGAAGACAGATAGTGAAGGCGTGTGAGAAGGGCTAGAAGGTGTTTATGGCATTTATGAATGTGGAAAAAGCATACTACAAAGTTGACAGAGAGGGACTGCGGAAGGTTTTGCTCATGTATGGTGTAGATGGTAAGATGCTAAGTGCCATCAAGGGTTTATATGATGGCAGTGAGGCATGTGAAAACGTAAATGGGAATCTAAGTGATTAGTTCACGATCAATGTGAGCGTGCGACAAAGCTGTGTGATGTCGCCATGGTTGTTCAGTATATATACTGTATATGGATGTGATGATGGAAGAAATAAAAACACGTTAAATGGAGAGAGCGATGGCGTTGGTAATGAATGATGATGGATTCAATGTCTCAAATTTGTTGTATTCTGATGATGCAGTGCTACTTGCAAATACTGGACAAGAGCTTGGCACACTAGTGCAGAATTTTGCTAATGTCTGTGAACATTGTGTCTTGAGAGTAAATGCAGAAATGAGTAAAATGATGGTTATTGAGAGAGAAGGTGACTCCCAGTGTGATGTTACAGTGAATGGAGAGAGATTGGAATGGGTGAGAATTCAAATACCTGGATACAGTGATAGAAAAGAGAGGAAAATGTGCAAGAGAAGTGGAAAGTAGTGATACAATGAAAGGAAGCAGCTGGTGCTATGAAGGCCTTAGTAAAAAATAAAGGCTTGAGTGTGTGTGTGTGTGTGTGTATGTGTGTGTGTGTGTGTGTGTGTGTGTGTGTGTGTGTGTGTGTGTGTGTGTGTGTGTGTGTGTTTGTGTGTGTGTGTGTGCGCGCGCGCGCTTCAAATCGTGAAGTAAACGAGTGAGCTATCTCTCGATCAAGGAAGATGGTTGCAGTCGTTAATGGAAGGATGGAGAAGGAGGAGAGGGGGTTTGAAGCTATGTCCGAACACCAGACCGTTCTTGGTTTCCTGGCCACGGCATCGACAATGCCTGGATACTTTTGATCACGACTGTACATGCAGATTTTCATGGATTTCAGTTTGTTTAATGTCCTAGTCCCTGCTCCATCAAGACAGGGCCTACTCACTTTCGATGGTAAACTGCCTGTAAGCACAGGAGGCAGTGCGGTTTGACCTATATTAGAAAATGACCCAACGCGAACGTCCATAAAATCATTACCGGTAGACTTCATGTTTGGTTCGGGGGATTGTGACAAATAATCTCACCCTCCTGGCATATAGCTTCTGGCCTGATGTAATTTTTGTGCCATCATATTCAGTATATTTAGTGGAACTCTATATAACTACAGTATAGCGGTTCCCATGGTTTGCACCATCAAAGACAGTACCTCTAATATCTACGAGTTATTGCATTCCCCTATCCACTACCCTGGGACGTGCCAAGTAAGCAATAATCTTACCCTGGTATACTCGTGTGTGTGTGTGTGTGTGTGTGTGTGTGTGTGTGTGTGTGTATAGATAGATAGATAGGTGTGTGTGTGTGTGTGTGTGTGTGTGTGTGTGTGTGTGTGTGTGTGTGTGTGTGTGTGTGTGTGTGTGTGTGTGTGTGTATAGATAGATAGATAGGTGTGTGTGTGTGTGTGTGTGTGTGTGTGTGTGTGTGTGTATAGATAGATAGATAGATAGATATAGATATGGATATAGATAGATAGATAGATAGATAGATATGGATATAGATATAGATTTAGATAGATACGTGCAGAGAGAGAGAGACAGACAGACAGACAGACAGACAGACAGACAGACAGACACACAGACAGACAGACAGACAGACAGACAGACACAGATATAGATAAACAGATAGATAAACGTTGATATATAGATATATCGATAGATAGACAGACAAATATATATAGGCTATAGATAGATAGATAGATAGATAGTGATACAGATAGATAAAGACAGACACAGATATAGATACAGATATAGATATAAAGATAGATGAAGATATAGATACAAATAAAGGTAGAGAGATAGATGGATAGACATTAACCCTTAGACTGCAACGATCGTCCTTCTGGGAGACCTGTGAAGGTGGCTGCACTAGTCCTTCCAAAACACAGCGTCAAGTTTCGTATGTTTCTTGCTCAGTTATTCCTGCCTGACCCTTGATTATGTTTGACGAATAGATCGCATGGGTCCATCCAGTCTGCCTGAAGGTGTTGCATCACTTGGTCACCCTCTGGCCACCATAGAGTCAGAATGTGCCCTGTTTCTTCCAACTACCTTCCTTCCTTCCCAACCAACTACCCAGTAGCACGCCACGGTTCCCGAGTGGCGCCACTTGCCATACATACCATCCAGTGACATCTGTGACAGCAACTTCAAAGGAGAGGCATTGAAGTGAGGAGAAAGAAGACTAAAACTGGAGCACTTGTGTCTATGTGTGCTGAATGCAATGTTGACCTATGTGAGGGAGAGTGCTTCCATGTCTACCACACCTCCTAACACTTTTCAGCTTCAGAAGACTATAAATATATGTAAATATCCAGGTTTGTACGTATGCAAATATAAACTTAGTGCAATAGTGCATAGGGAGACAATCAGTGATAAATCAGTGTGTATTACACACAAGTGAAAGTGAAGGTAATGCTCTGAGAGTGCTTCTGATCATAACATACCTACATGCGTAAATACCCAGCTTTAGTATGTACGAAAATAAACAGCTGGTGTAATTGTGTGCATGGAGACTGGTGAGTGACACTGCAGTACCCTACACATTAGCAAAAGTGAAAGTGATGCTGGCTATTAACTTATTTTGGATTGTTATAAGTTTATGAAACCAAAGATAAGTACTTACAATGACAAGAAATGACATTGTAATAAGTCAATAAGTGACTGTTTTTGGTAAAGTCAAGTGTTACATTTTCCCCTGATGTGGCAACTTTGCATAATATGTCACCTCAGTACCTTGCAAGTGACTTCGTATTAATAAATGATAATAATTAGTGATATATTTAGTGAAAAATGCAAAAATTAAAAGGAAAACGTGACGATGAGAGTTACGACTACGTATGTGTGCCGAGTGCAAGGTCATCAGTATGAGGGAGTGCTTCCTTGCCAGCCACACCTTATAACGCTTCTAAGTGTCAGGAAGGATTGTAGATATGTGTAAGTCCTGGTTTAGTATGTGAGAAAACATTAAATTACTGCAATAGTGAGTATGAAGACAATGGTGAGTAACACTGCAGTGGGATACACACTAAAGAAAGTGAAAGTGACACTCGCTACAAAGCTATTCTGGATTGTTATGGTTTTATAAGATCAACGATAAGTAGCTTACTTAAAGAGACAGATAATTACCCTGTAGGTGTATAACTAGTAAAAAGTGTTAATAAGTAAATATGTGACCCTTTTTGGTGAAGTTAAATGCCATATTATTATTTTTCCCTAACATGGGACCGCGCCGTGATTATGTAACATTAATATCTTGTTGATGACTTTGTAGTAATAAAAGATAATAATCTGTGATACACTCAGTGAGAAAACGAGAAAAAAATGTAAGGAAAACGTTCTGTTGTCACCTTAATTACTATTACACTCACATATCATTATTTAGTGCTAGGTGTTGTACTTCTGATTTTGTTCTTGTAAGTTTATGTCCATACCGTTATACAGTGTAACAGATTTCATTAATACTGAAAATTATTGAGTAACTTTTTTATTGTTATAAATCACGGAACTCATTTTCCACACTTTATCGTGCCCGTGGGGTGGCTGCCACTGGCAATGGTGCCTCCTGTCCGCAGCACGACTAACCCCCTCTTCAGCTCGCCTTACCTCTGGCCTTGGACCACCTACGAGAGATTGAAGTTTCTGTTGTTAAAATTTAATCTTGTTTGGTTAAGGATAAGTGGGTCAAAGCAGCTCGTGAAAACATCCCCCCCCCCCTTTTTTTTCCTTATCTGCGGCACTTTTTTTTTTTTGGCCTATGGACCATTGGGGCCAAAGCCCCTGGTCATTAAGGCCGTATATATATATATATATATATATATATATATATATATATATATATATATATATAATATATATGTGTGTGTGTGTGTGTGTGTGTGTGTGTGTGTGTGTGTGTGTGTTTGTGTGTGTGTGTGTGTGTGTGTAACTTGCAATACTTTGGTGATAGAAACTCCATGTACAAACAGCTAGATAAGGAGTTTATTACAAGCTCACAGTAAAATAGTCTGCCCGGCTAGGCTGTCTGCTAAGAACTGATGCAATAACGCCGTCTTCAGGCGTGGGAAAGGGTGCTGACCTAGCAAGATTAGTGGGGGCATGTATGCATTGGGGGGGGGACATATATACATCGGGGGTAGACATATTGTGGAGGGGGTACACTACTCCACCCGGGGTGGCTGAGACGGTGTCTCCTGACACCGGGAGGTAAATGGTGTTTGATTATAGGAGTAAGGCAGGACCGGGAGGTTTGTACAAGGGATAAGTATGATACAGGGGCAGTAGGGGAGACATGGCCATGTTGAGGGGAGGGAATGAGAAGGATATATACATATAAGATATACAAGGAATAATAGGTACAAATTCAGTAAGGGTCGAAGGGATATATAAACATAATGGGAAGTACACAATAATAGTTTGATACATGATAAACAAGGAGTAGATATGAGAGTTCTATCGTTGTTCTTCCTTCATTTTTTTTTTTTTTTTTTGTATTTTCTGTAGGATACACTGTCATTCAATAATGCGTGAAAGAAATACCATCATTTTCTAGTAGGCAGAGTGCTGTTCACAGGTTGGTTAAATGTTAGATGGCAAAGGTAGTCACGGAATGCGAGGGCACTAAGTACGGGGAGTTTCTACGTCGTGTGTAGGGCGTACTATGCCTGTAGCGACTCTGATTTCTTGGAGTCGACGTTCCATTTTTCTGACACAACAATGCACTGCACAGATGATGAGTAGAAAACCTATGAAAGCGGTAACCACAGGGGGAAACACAACTTGTGGATGAACTCATGAACGGCTGAAGGCCAGAGAAAATTGATCCATAATGAAATCACTATCATTAAGGAAGGTGAGCATGCGCAAGTGAGGGGAGGTGATGGTAATGTTGGCAGAAGGTAGGGTTGAAGGCATGTCGATTGGTTGAAAGATGTCATAGGAGTGTTTACGAACAGCTTGGTGATAGCGAGTGGCGTAAGTGATGACGGACTCTGATTTGACGGTACAATAGTCAGGTGCTTTGTAGAGACCACTAGCGGGGACGGAGCGAACGGAAGAACCAGGACACATGATTGTGACAGAGATGGGAACAGCAAAGAAGAAGTACTGGACATGGTTGAGGTGAGTATGGTGGAGATGGAGAGGAAGGAGACTGAGGGATAGGTGGAGACAAAGTAGACTGAGGGATGGGAGGAGGGGAAGAGGGGGCAGGAGGTTGTGGAAGTGACTCTTCCAACACGAGGCCACGGGGTGCTCGCTTTAAGTCATCGACGTGGACCCATCTGGTGTCCTTAGTGGACAGGTCCTGGAGGTGAAATTTGTTGCCTTGTTGAGTGAGGACTCGGTGGGGCCCTGTAAATTTGTCATCCAACTTGGAGGAATGCGTATGGGAATGAGCAAAGACAAGATCGCCTACATTGATAGTGATAGGAGAGGCGGACTTATGTTGGCGCTGCAACATGTCCTCCTGAGAGGAAGCCAAAGTGGATTGGACATACTGGTGGACTGTCTGGAAGTTGGCCAATTTTAGTTTAACATAATCATCCATGTTGTAGATGGGTTCTGGCTTTGAGGATAAGAAAGAGTATGGGAGGTCCTTGTCAAAACCAAAGAGGACGAAGAAGGGAGATTCAGCAATGGATGCATTGATAGAACTATTGATGGAAGATGCCACTTGGGGAATCCAGTCATCCCAGGACAAACTATGAGAGCCTAGATGTCTGAGACACTCTAAGATTTTTCGGTTGTGGCGTTCTACAAGGCCATTGGAAGCCGGATGGTTAGGCACGACATTGCACTTACCGATACGAAAGTAGCGACAGATCTCATCGAGAAGGCTATTGTTGATCTCTGTACCGTTGTCAGTAAGAATGGTATGAGGGGTACTGAACGGGCAAATTACGTGATCTACAAGGGCACGTGCAACGCTCTTCGCGGTCTTGTCGGAGAGAGGAACGAGGACACAGTAGCAGGAGAAGTGGTCGACCGCTACGAACAAGTACTCAGCGCCAGATTCTGTGAGAGTAAGTTTTAAGAGATCGATTGAGACAGTTTCCCGTGGTCGTGACGGGACTGGGTATTGTAAGAGAGGTGCTGGTAAGCCGGTGGATCCTTTGTGGCGGTGGCAGGAGAGGCAAGAGTCACAGTGGGCATTGATATCACGGCGCATGGTTGGCCAATAGTATTTGAGACGTGCTTGGCGCAAGCATCGGTCTTTACCTGGATGGGAAGCCTGAGGAGTATTATGAACAATATGAAGAACCTTTGGTACCAGGGCAGTGGGGACAACAAGTTGGCATACTTTGCGATTGGGCATATCTTTGCCTGTTAGCAGTGTTTTCCTGTACAAGAGATCATCGTCTAGCATGAACTCATCTAGCAATACTGGCAGAGTAGGTAAGGTCGAGGCATCGCCAGATTCTAGGAAATAAATGACATTGGACCACATGGGGTCTTGGTGCTGAAAGTTTCGAACAACTTCTGACGTTAGTGTAGTGTTTTCAGTTACTTCAGACTGCAGTGATGTTATAGCTGCTGCTACGTGACGTGAGAGTGCGTCTGCGACTACATTCAACTTGCCTGGTACATATTGAAAAGTGGGATTAAAGTCCTGGATGATGATAGACCATCTAGCTAGTCTACCTGTTAGGTGGCGATTCTTGAACAAATCACATAGTGGAAGGTGGTCTGTTTGGATATGCACTGGATAACCATAGACTATATCTCTGAAATGTTTCAAGGACCAGATTACCGCTAGCGCTTCGAGATCTGTGACACTGTAGTTACGTTCAGCGGTTGTAAGGGTGCGACTAGCATACGCTATTATGCGCTTCCTTGATGCTTCATCGAGTTGCATCAAAACGGCACCAAGTCCAGTGCCTGAGGCGTCTGTGCAGAGAAGGAAGGGTGTGGTATAATCAGGGAACGCTAGAACAGGGGCATTTACAAGAGCTGTCTTTAGCTTTTGGAAAGCCTGTGACTGGTCGTTAGTCCAAACAAAGGGCACATTCTGCTTGAGTAAGTGGGTCAGAGGAGCGGCGATCTGTGCATAATTCCGGATGTAGCGACGATAATAGCCACTGAGGCCCAGGAAACTTCGTACAGCGTCGGTAGTGATAGGTTCTGGGAAGTTAATGATCGCCTTAGTTTTATCCTCATTAGTATGAATGCCTTGTACATCTACGACATGGCCTAGGAATTTGATTTTCTTTCGCAGGAAGTCACATTTACTGAGACTGATTTTCAGGCCTGCGAGCTGGAGGCGTTCAAAGACTTGCTGGAGTTTGGTAAAACGATCAGGGATGGATTTACTCACAACAATGATATCATCTAGGTAAGCAAAAAGAGAGTGTCCCATCATACCGCTGAAGACTGAATGGATAAGTCGCATGAACACGGAAGGAGCATTTCTCAGACCAAAAGGGAGTCTCTTAAACTGAAAATGTCCGGAAGGGGTGCTAAAGGCTGTAACTGGGCGAGGGGACTCTTACATTTCGACCTGCCAGTACCCGCTGAGGAGGTCTAAAGATGAAAAGACTACGTTATTGTCACCAAGGGATTCTAACAAATCAGTGAGGACAGGTAACGGGAAACGATCTGGAACGGTGACAGAATTGACCCTACGATAGTCGACTACTGGTCTAAAGTTGCCATCCTTCTTTGGTACTAAGAAAAGTGGGCTATTCCATGGACTGACGGAGGGTTCAATAATGTCCTGGTCTACATGTTCTGTACCATTTGATCTGTTTGCTTTCTCTGGCTGTGAGGCAATCGATACGCTGGTATGTAAATCGGCTGAGTTCATGGGAGTAGTTCAATCGTATGTTTGACAAGGTCTGTTCTACCCATCGGTTCACCGGGTAAGGCAACCACGTTTCTGTACGAGGTCAGAAGGTCGAGGAGTTGAGGCGTATTTTCTGGGAAATCTGTGCAAGTGAGATGTGAGAGCATATCGGGTGAATGCGTTGGCGCAGATCCCGTAGAGTTAATAGTATATACACCGATTGGCGTATCATCAGTCTGAATAGTAGGAATTGAGGAATCCTGGCACACCTTTACGGCCGCTGGGTATACTAGGAAGTCTCCAATCTTTACACCACTTTTAAGTTTTAGTGGAGCATTTGTGACATTAAGCAAGTACAGGTAGCAAAACTGTCCTCTAAGACTGTACACCACGCTGACTCATAAGTCAAGCCATTCACACAACACGTCTCAGGTAGGGTTAGTACATCCACTCCTTCTTTCGCACCGGCAACACAAACAGAGACTGGTGAACTCATGCGGTAACAAAATTGTGCACGTATTCGTTACTGCACGTTTCGTCTCTGCGTGTTGGAGAAGATCATTCAGACTGTGTGAGGTAGGTAACTGAGACATGTCTGAGTCAGCGATAGTGTTGTCGGGAGAGGATGTAAGAGCCATGTTCGAAGGCTGAGATGATGTATCAGGAGACATTGAGGAATTTATGTCCTTGCTCGCAGTCAGTAAAGGAATGATCTCTGTATTCTCAGATGATGATAGTGGTGGTTTGGGTTGGGTTGGACTTTTTGGTAGTGATAGGGACAGAGGTAATTGAAGGACTGATTTGATCGTAAGAACAGGACGGGGACATTCCATAGTGTAAACCGGGAATCCAGAAATGTCTATACTACCACAAGCAGGTAATAATGCAATGGAATGTTGTGCCATGGTGGAGAAACCAATAAGGGCATCTGCGGGATACTTCAAGTCATTAGTGACATGAAATTCAATGAGGATAGGGGGCAAATCTCTGTGGAGTTTGACTTCAAGGGTGACTCTTCCCTTAACCTTAAACTCTGAGCCGTTAACACCACATAGGCAAATGTCTGGTGGTTCTAGGAAACTGACGTGGCTGTGATGGCGATGAATAATTTGTAAGGAATTTTCGGAGATGAGATTTACTATAGATCCTGTGTCCAAGAAGAATGACGTTGGTATGTCATGACTGCTGCCGAGAATGACTAAACCCGAGGATGTTACATGGCGGATGGGGAGTTGGGTTTCTGGTTCTACGTGATATTGGTCCGATACGGGCGCGGCGCTTCCCCCGACTGTGGGCGGTTGAGGTAATGACATTCCTCAGTGGCGTGAGTCGTGCTTGATTTGTGGTATTTGCAGTGTGGACGACGTGAGCGGGAAGGCGTACGCTGTCTGGTTTGGGAGTGAGGACGTCTGTATGTACGGTCGCAACTGGATGCTCGATGTCCAGGATGACCACAGTACCAGCAAAGAATCGAAGATTGTCTGTTCCGTCGGGCGCTAGATTGATCACGACCTGCAGTAGGAGAGCGATGTGCGGCAGGTCTGCTGCGTGTGGTGGGACGGGAGCGAGATTGGTCTGGGGTAGTGGAGGTGCGACAGACTGAGGAGGCCAAGGGTTGGGTGGTGCCCTGACGCATGTAGTTCGAACCTGTTCTTTCATGAATGGCTTTAGTGACCTGAATAATTTTATCCCCTGGATTGAAACCGATTTCCAAGGCTAGCTCTCGCTGTTTAGGAGTAAGCCAGTGAAGGAATCTGAGGTAACCAATTAAGTCAGCAAAGTTGGTGAGTGAAAGCATTGGAACGACGTTCTTGTATTCTAACCATTTCGTGCCTACCAGTAATTGGAGCATCTCGCTACTAGTTGCTTTCATGGCAGCGGCAGCTTCGCGGAGCTTGGCATATTGCGCTGGGACGCGCAAGTCCTCATCTAGTTGGTTTAGGAGATTAATGAATCCCATGAGAGACGCGGTATTTGAATGCTGGCAACAAAGGCTGATGAGTTCCGTATGAAAATCAGCAAAGGTACGAATGCTATCGAAATGTCCTGCACGGATCGCGGATCCGATGTCTGATTTACCGTGGTGCAAGCGACCGAGGAGGTAAGCTACTTTGAGCGATTCCTCGGTAATTTGTCTATTGTTTATTTCTATTTCGACTTCTCTGAGGAAATCATAGACAGACCAAGTTGGGTCCTGGCCGGTAAATTTGGGACGATTGGCATCGTCGAGATAGATAGACTGAGGAGGGTTGGCCATGGCTGGAAGTGTAGAAGTGGCGGCAGGAGAGGTGTGGGAGAGAGAGAAGGTAGTGGCAGTTAAGGGCGAGCAAGACGGGGTATGAAGGGAGGCAGGAGAGGGAACGACAGGGGAAGGAGTAGAGGAAGAAGAAGGGAGTGTAGAGGCAGGAGTAGAGGAGGAGGTATCTGGATTGACGAGGGTAGGACGGGTAGTAAGTGATTCTGCGGGAAGTGAAACGGGAGTCTCAGGTACAGGGCGGTGGTACTCTTTGCCACTTCGTAAATGAGTGATTGTGTTAGAGTCGGCAGACGGGGTATGATCAGGTGATGTTTCCGGGTCGAGAGGGCTGGTGGTAAGCGGTTGACGTGGAAAGTATGACATTTAATGCGGCAATGGAAGATGAAAGGATGAAGATGGATACGTAGGTGGAAATGTATAAATAACAATGAGAGAATGGAATACACTAGGTGTGATAATATGAATGAAGGTGCGGGGATGAATGGTTTAAATAAAATGTGAAGGATGAGATGGAGTATAAATAACGTAGGTGAAGATGAAAACGGGGTAATGGAAATGAGATGGAATATTTACAATAACCAATCTGTAGAGAAAATCGAGGATAATCTCTATAGAAAGGAAAGATATACTATAGTTACACAGTAGAAACGGGAGTGTCGAGATGTATGACGTGCAGGGTGGCTCGGCGTAGCTGGGCTGGGTCGGGGCGGGGCGATGGGGCGGGGCGGGGCGGGGCGGAGGTGGAGAGACAGCTGGGCGGAGAGGAGAAGAGACGCCGCGATGAATCACAGGCAGGGAGTGGCGGTCTTAGGAGGCTCCGTAATGCAGACCAGATGCGGGCGACGGCGGAGGCCGGTGGTGGGTGGTGAGGCAGATGTCGGCGCAAGGCAGGTGTAGAGCTGGTGAGTTGCAAATGCAGAGAATGGTGGTGGGCAGGCAGCGGGCAGACAGTGATAAGTGGCACCGTGGGGGCAGGAGCTATGATGAGTCCGGAACAGGTGCTGGGAACAGGTGCAACAGGTGCGTAGGTCGGTGACGGCGACACGTGCGGTCAGGAACAAGGCGTATGGGTGCGGTTGTTTGAAAGGTGAACACTGGTGAGAAAAATGGTACACTCGAAAAGCACAGCCAAGGGATTATACCACTAGAGGCACGGAGGAGGGGCGAGGCAGGCAGATGCGAGTCGTCGTGTATCTTGTTGTATCACTAAAAATCCAAGGAGGCGGTCAGAATGTGATGGTTCGAAACACCGCTGCTACCAAATGTAACTTGCAATACTTTGGTGATAGAAACTCCGTGTACAAACAGCTAGATAAGGAGTTTATTACAAGCTCACAGTAAAATAGTCTGCCCGGCTAGACTGTCTGCTAAGAACTGATGCAATAACGCCGTCTTCAGGCGTGGGAAAGGGTGCTGACCTAGCAAGATTAGTGGGGGCATGTATGCATTGGGGGGGGGGGACATATACATCGGGGGTAGACATATTGTGGAGGGAGTACATGTGTGTGTGTGTATACATACACATATATACATATACATACAGTACAAACATATATATATATATATATATATATATATATATATATATATATATATATATATATATATATATATATATATATATATACAAACACACACACACACACACACACACTTCCATGCATATATAACAAACACACTTTCACGCACACGTGCACTACATATATAATAATTTTTACTTTATTTTTTGTATTTTTATTTTTTATTTCTTCTTGGTTTTATATTTTTTAGACCTTATATTATAAAGAAAAACCTAATCTAAAGACCCTAAAACTAATCACCTAACAGACAAATCGCTAACCTATACTAAATCCTACAGAGACAAATAGCTAGACCTACACTAATGGTAAAAATACCTCGACTAACAGAACACCATCGACTGCAGATATGTAATGCCTTTCTACATTACATACCTGCACTCATCACTTGGTGACTGTCAGTCGAGCCACAACCTAATAATTATAGGGGACATCAATATATGAAAGGGAACCAGACGAGCCAGGTTCCCTTTCATATATTGATGTCTTCTATATTAGGTTGTGCCTCGACTGACAGTCAGCAAGTGATGAGTGCAGGTATGTAATGTAGAAAGGCATTACATATCTGCAGTCGATGGTGTTCTGTTAGTCGAGGTATTTTTACCATTAGTGTAGGTCTAGCTATTTGTCTCTGTAGGATTTAGTATGGGTTAGCAGCGACGTGGGCTAAAAATATACCACTGCAACTGAAGAGTTAAGTGTGTAAAATTAGGTTCAGGCATATACTTAGGTTAGTGAAGCATCATTACATATGACAATTGTCCATCGTGTTTCTGAATCGATGTATACTGTATAATGCTCATAGCATAGTGGTATGAATCAGTGCCATCCCACATTATCCATTCCATTTAATAGTGGCAAATTATCATTTAATCGTACTGTATCTTTTTTAAAGGCTGCAATATGCCTGTATGTTCAGCCTTTGTAACTTAGTGGCGTCTCTCCACGCTGTTTGATCTCTGGCAGCCTCCTTATTCAGACACTTATCGTGGAGGTCGTATTCTATGACCTCGTCCCAAGTCTTTTTCAGTCTGCCTCTCGCAGCCATGCCCTCGATGTTCACACGTCTCACCTTCCACACCCAGCTGTCATCCACCGTCCTCTCGGTATGCCCAGATCATCTCAGTCTATCTCTCCTCGTCATAACACCAATACATTCCTGTTCTACCCTTCCTCTCAACTCTTCAGTCGGAATCCTGTTCCCCCTCCACCGGGGTCTGGAATTCAAAGACACACTACACATCCATCTAATCATTGTCATCTCAGTACATATGAACCTACGAATATTCTCTTCCATTACTGCCCAGGTTTCACAACCATACAGCATTACACTCCTAACACACGCCACGTACAAAGATCCCTTGGCACAGAGGAAGAGCTTTGTCAGTGTTAGGAAAGGTAATAACTCTCTGAACTTACTCCACCCTCCCCTTATCCTAGTCACAAAGATAGCTCCAGCCCCACCTCCAGCACAGAACATGTCCCCCAAACAAAAATACTCCTCCACACACCCAAGAGACTTCCGACAAGATTAATTCTTTCACGCTGACAGTCTCTACCTTCTCTCCCTAACACTCCACACACACACACACACACACACACACACACACACACACACACACACACACACACACACACACACACACACACACACACACACACACACACACACACACACACACACACACACACACACACACACACACACACACACACACACACACACACACACACACACACACACACACACACACACACACACACACACACACACACACACACACACACACACACACACACACACACACACACACACACACACACACACACACACACACACACACACACACACACACACACACACACACACACACACACACACACACACACACACAGAGGAAGAGCTTTGTCAGTGTTAGGAAAGACACACACACACACACACACACACACACACACACACACACACACACACACACACACACACACACACACACACACACACACACACACACACACACACACACACACACACACACACACACACACACACACACACACACACACACACACACACACACACACACACACACACACACACACACACACACACACACACACACACACACACACACACACACACACACACACACACACACACACACACACACACACACACACACACACACACACACACACACACACACACACACACACACACACACACACACACACACACGAAATCAGCACTATTTCACATTCTACCTCTAATACCACTACATCTCTCATGCACCCACTTATCACAAACACTGCACAAGATGGAGTCTCTTCCCACACCCTTGTGGCAAACTGCCCATGGCCACACTAAATCTGCTCTGACACTACTTCCACCATCTCTAGATATCGTCACTTTTGTTTCATCCGCATTTACTTGTTCCCCATTCCGTTTATCAATTTCCCAAATATTCTCTCTGCCTCACATTCTCTGCATTCAACACTAAGTCATCAGCATACAGCATCTCCATCGGAGTCCATTTCTGAAGCCACGTGAGAGAGCTTCAAGCACCATGACAAACAGTAAGGGGCTCATGACTGACCCTTAATGCATCCCCAACATTCACGGAAGACTAGTAATTCAAATCTCCATTCACTTTCACCTGGGTGCAAGCACTCACATACAGAGTCATAACCACTCTACCATGCCTCGATCCCAAACTTTCTCACTGCCCACCTCACCACATCTCTTGGGACTGTGTCAAGCCTTCTCCAGATCAGCATAAGCGAAGTACAGCTCCCTTTTCTTTCCTTTGTATTTCTTCCTAAAGCTGTCGGACAGTGCATATGGCATCATTGGTCTCTTTGCGAGGAATAAACCCAAACTGCATCTCATCAGTACTCACTTTTTCCCACATCATAGCTGCCAGGACTCTCTCTTTTACCTTCATTATATGGTCGAAAAGTTTTATGCCTGTATAATATTCTCTTCCTTGAGAATCACCCTTCCCTTTATACACATTTACAATCACATTCTTAAGCCAGTCATCTGAGACAATACTCATATATAATCGAATTTATGAAATCAGTAACTAAACCCACTATTGTATCTCCTGAGGCCTTAAACGTTTCAGCAGTCAACCGAGACACACGAGCTGCCTTCCCCAACTGCATCCTGCCTACTGCCCTGCTCACATAGCAGCATTAAACAAAGGACAAGGGCAGTGGCAGTTCTAGCTTGTATGGCGCCCTGGGCTAGCTCCCTTTCAGAAATATGCAACAATATGTTGTCATTGACCAAAGTAAATAGACTACACAAAATAGGAGCACGGGGTGCACGAATTCACCACTACTAACTATCTTCACCACCATTCACTATCACCACCACTACTACTGTATCTCCACCACCACTCACCATCACCACCACTGTTACTGTAACTCCATCACCACTTACCATCACCTCCACTACTACTGTAACGTAACTCCACCACTACTACTGTATCTCCACCACTACTCACCATTTCTACCACTACTACTTATCTTTTCTTTTGGGAAGCTATGGAACTTTACTGTTGTTTCCCTGTCTTGTGTGCAAACATACAAAGCGCACACATTGGATGGCGCCATACTATAACCCAGAAAACCTGTGTAATCAAAAGAACAACATTAATGATGCAACGCAATACAATCTACACATATTCATAGACGTTTGATGACGGCAAATACCTCACAAGGACACAAATAAAACTGTTGAGGCGGCTTGCAGTCCTAGTGGACCCAGGTTCGAATCCCGGCTGGGGCAGGAAACAGTTTAAGGATTTGAATTTCATAAGAAGCAGACTTTTCTGATCTACCAGATGCCCCGCAGACATGTCATATAAATACCCCCTCTAATACCAAAACACCACTTCCGTATGAGACAGCCCAAGCATGTACTCGATATGGATGGTGGGTGTTTGCGCCGAAGTGGTGACATGTGGAGATGTAGGACTACTGGGCCCCAAGGAGGACTACTGGGACTTGGAAATAGGAAATGAAGCCTCTGCCCAGGGTAGGACAAAGAAAAAAAAAAGTAATTCGGAAGACCCAAATAACACTATGCCGCTAGAGCGCTGTGTTTACATCTTGCTCGTCGCATGACGTCATTGTTCCAATAAGAAAAAATGAAGGGTTTTGTGCTCCTTTTTTCTTCTTCTTTTTAATGCTACGAAGAAGGACCAAAGGCCACGAGCCCGCAATTATTGTTCCTTCCAAGAGAAGAACAAAATACAAGAGAGAGCCAAATTCAAGATCCGATCATTCCGAGATGCCTGGACACACTGCGTTTGAAAGACTGGAGATCATAGGAAGTAGGAATTACAGACAGAGGGAGACAGTTCCAGAGTTGACCTGTTGCATAAATGAAGGACTGGGAGTAACGGTTAGCTCTTGCATTAGAGAGTTGGACAGAAAAGGGATGAGAGTTTGCTGCTTGACGGGTGCTTCGCGCCTGTCGTAGATGTGGAGGAATGCATGCAGACAGTTCAGAGGAGCAGCGACCATTGAAGATGCGATACAAAAGAAATAATGATGCAACAGTGTGGCGAAGAGAAAAAGGTTGAAGGAAGCCAGTAAGAGGAGGAGAGTTAATGATACGAAAAGCCTTTGACTCCACCCTAATGAAAAGAGCTGTACTGTATGTGGAGAACCTCCCCACACATGCAAGTTGTACTCCACACAGGGGCGGATAAAACCTGTGTATAGAGTTAACAATTGTGCAGGGGTAAAAAAGGAACGGCGTCGGCTTAGCACACCTAATCTCTTGGAAGCAGATTTTACAAGAGATGTAATATGATCTTTCCAAGATAAGTCCCGAGTGAATGAAACCCCAAGCATGTTCAAGGATGATGCAGGATTAAGCTGAGTATTATTAAACATTAGTGGGTACACCTCTGGAGGATTTTGTTGGGTTGATAGATGTAAGAACTGAGTCTTTGATGCATTAAAAACAATAAGATTATTTTTACCCCAGTCAGAGATACGAGCCATGTCAGACATTAGGTGTGCCATAGCCTCATCCCTTGTTTGTTGAAGTAACTGCTGAGATGGACGTTGCGGGAACCGAATGGAAAGGTAAAGGGTGGAGTCATCAGCGTACGAGTGGATAGGGTTAGATGTACAGTCAGGGAAAGTTCCGCATTACCCACTGTTTGGAGCATTGGTAGTCGACGAATAGTCACGAAGCAGCAGCCAGACCCCACATGTCTGGTAACTGTGAGTGGGAGGAAGGGTGGCCGGGGAAGGGAGTTTTTTTTTTTTTTTTTTTTTTAATGTGAGGAAGAAGGAACCAAAGGCCGTGAGAGTCGTTCACTTTACAGTATCAATAGCCAATGATAATGCGACCAACATATTCTCAAAGTTCAGAATCGTATGTTGTTTGTATGGTATCACACTGTTTTCTGAGTATGTCTACATTACTGCATATATAATATATAATTACTGTCAATGGAATATATTTTTCCATCCTTTTTGTAATGTTCGATAGGTATGATAGTTACAGAGACTGATTTTTTAAAATTTTGACTTTCCATGTCATTCTGTCTAAAGGAAAACGAAAAGTCTGCTAGATTTTTTTAAAATTATTATTACACACTACCCAAGACTAGTTCAGATGAATAATTATCAAAATAACACTGGAAATATTTCCAGGCGGATATTTATAGTGGAATGACAGGATAGATGATTACACAAATTTAAAAGAATTTACACACAGAACACACACGCACGCACGCACACACACACACACACACACATACACACACACACACATATATATATATATATATATATATATATATATATATATATATATATATGTATATATATATATATATATATATATATATATATATATATATATATATATATATATATATATATATATATATATATATATATATAGTGATATAGTGGCTTTGTTTTCGATTCAGCACAAAATATAGATATGTTATATCGTTATGAATATCACCTGGGGAAACGTGTCATGTTAAAGTCGAGCGGAAATGAAAGCATTCATACCTCTGTCTGAGTCCAGCAAACTTTGATACCTATCCTGACAACACAGACTCTACAGACAAGTACGTATTTTTAAAAATATAATGGTAGCATCATATTGTCATTTATTCTTACTAAACTAACTCTAACACACCGTCCAATTCATACATTGCACGCCTACACGTGATTCCCAACCTATCACCAAACCCTCCTCTACCCCCAAACCCCTGCCTCCCCCTTCTTCACACTCAGAGTTACCAGACACAAGAGGTCTGGCTGCCGCTTCATATTCACATGTCTCACACCAGTGCTTCGGGAGATGGGTAATGCGGAACTTTCCCTGACTGTACAGCTTAGAAGGTCGCTGATGAATTAAAGGAAGAGAGTTGGTGATAGGACAGAGCCCTGAGGAACACCACTGTTGATAGGTCTAGGAGAAGAACGATGGCCGTCTACTACAGCGACTATAGAACGACCAGAAAGGAAGCTATAGATGAAGGCACCGATAGAAGGATAGAAACCGTAAGAGGGCAGTTTGGAAATTAAAGATTTATGCCAGACTCGATCGAAAGCCTTAGAGTTATCAAGTACTATGCCAAAGCTTTCGTCAAAGTCCCGAAAGAAGGATGACCAGGAGTCTGAAAGGTAGGTGAGAAGATCGCCAGTGGAGCGTCCCTGACGGAACCCATACTGACGATCAGAAAGGAGGTTGTGATAGGAAAGATGCTCTATAATTTTTCTATTAAGAACTGACTCGAAAACTTTTGAGATACAGGATGTTAAAGCAATTGGACGATAGTTAGAGGGTTGGGAATGGTCACCCTTCTTTGGGACTGGCTGAATGAGAGCAAACTTCCAGCAAGAAGGAAAGGTACATGTTGATAGACAAAGGCGAAAGAGTTTGCCTAGGCAGGGTGTAAGCACGGAAGCACAGTTCTTGAGGACAACAGGAGGAACTCCATCAGGGCCATATGCCTTGTTAGTATTGAGGCCTTTGATGGTAGAAAATACATCAGCTGAAGAAATTTTAATGTCAGCCATGAGGAAGTCAGAGGGGGGAAGTGATAGAGGAACAGCACCGGAATCGTCTAAGGTGAAATTGGAGGAGAAAGTCTGAGCGAAGAGATCTCCTTTATCAGTAGAAGAAATAGCTACAGAACTATCTGAGTAGAAAAGAAGAGGGAAGGATGATGAGGTAAAGTTGTTAGAAAGGATTTTGGCAAGGTGACAGAAGGAGCGGGAAGAATTCGAGTTGGAGGGTTGAAAGCATTTAGTACGGATGAAATTATTTTTAGCAGAGCAAAAAACAGACTTAGCACGATTCTGGGCAGAAATATAAGCAAAATGTGATTCAGGGGTGAGTTGGCTCTGGTACCTTTTATAGGCCCTCTCCTTGTTGCGGACAGCATTAGAACAATCGTGATTAAACCAAGGCTTTCTTGCATTAGTCAAAGGATATGAGAAAGGAATGTATGCTTCCATGCCCAAGAGAATAACCTCAATAATGCGCAAGGCACACTCAGATGGCTCCTGGCCATGGAAGCAATAATCATTCCAGGGAAAATCAAAGAAGTACTGCTTGAGGACCTCCCAATCTGCAGCCCCAAAGTGCCACAGACGACATTTCTTTGGAGGGTCCACAGGCCGTACCGGAGCGATAGGACAGGTTAAGGTGATAAGGTTGAGATCGAAGGAGCCCAACGGAGAGAAACAGTGTAAGCAGAAGGATTAGTTGTAACGAAGAGGTCATATATGTTGGAGCTCACTCCAAGGCGGTCAGGGTTATGGGTAGGGTGCTGTACAAGCTGCTCTAGGTCATTAAGGATAGAAAAAATGTTGGCTTGTTCACCAGGTGGATCAGTGAAAGGAGAGGAGAGCCAAAGGTGGTGGTGATCATTGAAATCTCCTAGAATGGAGATTTCAGAGAAAGGAGAAATGGATAGAATTTGTTCTATTTTAGAAGTAAAATAGTCGAAGAATTTTTGATAGTCAGTAGAATTAGGGGATAAGCAAACAGCGCAAAAAAAAATTAGTCAGAGAATGACAGGATAGCCGAAGCCAGAGTGTAGAGAATTCAGAAGATTCGAGTTCAGGAACACGAGAGCAAGATAAGTCGCTGCATATATATACACAAGAGCCACCTTTGGCTTTGAAATGAGTATAGAGAAAGTAGGAGGGTACAGAAAAGGGTTTGCTGTCAGTTGCCTTAGACAGCTGAGTCTCAGAAAGAGAAGGTGAGGTTTAGAGGAGGAGAGGTGGTGCTCAACAGGGCGAAAGTTAAAAGACAGGCCACGAATGTTGCAGTAATGAAGAAGTGAGTCAAACAGTGGTTCCAGGCAGCTCGAGTCGTCACCGGGAGAGGGGCAGAAAGTGGGGGCATTTATTGTCCCCCTCCCCCCGAGGACTCCGAGGCTTTGTGTTCGGTAGCCTGCTTTGTAATAGATTATATATACTTTGGTCATTGACAACATATTGCTGCATATTTCTGTAAGATATGTTGCCTCGTAATTTGTTTTAAAATAATTACTGCTTGGATTTCATTCTCTCTTCAATAGGTTTGAGGCTTTCCCCGAAGGCAGTAACCTGCCTACCTCACAAACTAGAATTAGGGCGCCCACTCCGACAAGGCTAATTGACCCGCACGGTGACATGATATCACTGACGTAACGTGCAAATGACAGGCAGAAAACCGATCGCGCAAATGTCACCATTTCGATTTTTTTTTTTTTTTTTTTTTTTTTTTTTTTTTTGTGCCGGCACCCTGTGCCTCCCCCGTCAAGTTGCCGCCCTGAGCGGCTGCCCATGTCGCCCATACCTAAAACCGCCAATGGCCAAGGGTCAAACACTGGATCCGCTTACACAGTTAGGGCAACTAAAGACATTCCTCAACTAGTATAGTTTCAGATAAAAGACTGCCAAGTTTCCAGTAAACCATTTAGGCTTATTACTTTTATATTATTATATTTTTATATTACATCACATTATTATTATTATTATCATTATTATCATTATTATTATTATTATTATTATTATTATTGTTGTTGTTGTTGTTGTTATTACTGTTATTACACTTTACGGTAATAATAATAATAATAATAATAATAATAATAATAATAATAGTAATTAATAATAATAATCTATCTATCTATCTATAGCCCGACGCCCTAATCCCGCAAAGGGTGGCCGCAGACAAAACGCCTCCAAGTCACTCTGTCACCCACCATTTGACTCCCCTCCCCCCAACTCACCCCCCCCTCCCTCATATACCTCTCAACTCCATCCCTCCACCTCATCCTCGGTCTACCCCTCCCTCTCCCTCCCTCCACCTCACCTACATACACCCTCTTAGTCAGTCTTTCATTCTCCATTCTCTCCACATGTCCAAACCACCTCAGTGTATTTCTCCTAATCTTTTCAACCACATCCACATCTACCCCACAACGTTCCTTCACTTCTTCATTCGTCAACCTGTCCCTCCACGTCACTCCACATGCTCCTCTCAAGTAACTCATTTCCACTGCTCTCACTCTTGACTTGTTCCCCTCTTGCAATGTCCACGCCTCGCTTCCATACGTCAGGGTAGGGATCACAATACCATCATGCAGTGACTTCTTCACTTCCATACTCACCTCCCTATTTCTCATCACTGCTTTCAGTGTACCGACAACCTTTCTTCCCTGCTGTACCCTTTCACGTACTTCATCCCCCAAAGTTCCATCCTTACTCATCACACTACCCAAGTACTTGAATGCACTCACATTCTCCATATCCTCACCATCCAACCTCACTGCACACTCTGTGACTTCATTCCTCTCAAACACCATAACTTTACTTTTGTTTACATTAACTTTCAGCTTCTTCCTCCTACACACTGTCCCAAATTCATTCACCAAACCTTGCAACTCCCATTCATCTTCACTCAACAATACTGTATCATCAGCAAACAGCAACACCGGAAGCTTCCAAATCTCACCCTCATTCATTAGGGCCACCCCCACATCCACTGCCCTACCTTGTACTTCCTTTACAACCCCATCCATATATATATTAAACAGCCATGGAAACATTACACACCCCTGTTTCAGTCCCACATTGAGATCAAAGAACTCACTCAGCTCACCATCCACTCGCACCGTAGCCCTAGCTCCCTCGTACATACTCTTCACAGCACTCAACAATTTCCCCTCCACTCCATATATTCTTAATACCTTCCACATACCTTGCCTATCTATTCTGTCATAAGCTTTCTCCAAGTCCATGAAGGCAGCATACACTTTCCTTCCCTTCTCTAGATACTTCTCCACTAAACATCTTAGAACAAATATCTGATCTACACACCCTTTTCCCTTCCTAAAGCCCCCTTGTTCTTCTCCGACTAGCTCCTCTGTCATATGCCTAACCCTATCAATGAGTATTCTACCATATATTTTACCAGTCACACTAAGAAGGCAAATACCCCTATGGTTACCACATACTTCTCTCTCCCCTTTTCCTTTGTACAGAGGAACAATTATACCTGATTTCCAGTCCTCTGGAACCCTTCCCTCTTCCCAAGCCAATCTACACAACTTCCATATCCACTCCACAACAATCTCACCCCCATACCTAAGCATTTCACCACACACTCCATCAATTCCTGGGGCCTTTCCCAGCTTAATCTTCTTCATCGCTTCCACTACTTCCGACCTACTGATCTCTTCCTCCCTCCTCTCATCTCTTCTTCTCCCAGCCATTCCCCAACCACTTATACTCACACTGCTCTCACTCTCTACATTCAACAAATCCTCAAAGTGCTCCTTCCATCTCCTCAATTTCTCACTCTTCTCCACCAACAATCTATTATTCCTATCTTTCACTCCCCTACTATTTCCCCTTTCACACTGCCTTACTTTCTTTACCTCCTTCCAAAACAATTTCTTACTCTCCCTCCATTTCACACTCAGATTCCTCCCAAACTCTTCATCCACTTTCTTCTTACTCTCCTTCACCAGTCTCTTAACCTCCCTTCTCCTGCTCACATATACCTCTCTCTTCTCTCTCTCATCTTCTCCCCTACCTCTACTCGCCAACCATTCACCATATGCCTTCTTTTTTTGTTCCACAGCTCGTTTCACCTCATCATTCCACCATGCTGTCCCTTGCACACCCTTGCATCTCCTCCTCACTCCACAAACCGCCTCACACGCTGCGCTTATCTCTTCCGTGAATATCTTACATACGTCTTCCACCCCTTCCATCTGCTCTAGCTCATACCTTCCCAATCTTTCTTCCACTATGCTCTTATACTCTGTCCTTTTCTCACTATCTTGCAATTTCTCCACTCTTCTCACAGGAGCTGCTTCCTCCTGTCTTCCCCTTCACCTCCTCAACCACTTTCTTTGCAGCTCTACTTTGGCCATCACTAAGTGATGGTCCGAGACTCCATTCCCCCACCCTCTCCACACCCTTGCATCCAACACTTGTCTTCTCATTCGCTCATCCACACACACGTAGTCTATCATTGCCTTTCGTTCAACAAGTTCACCATCCATCCTCCTCATTACTCTCCATGTATACCGGTGGATCATCTTATGACGAAAGTAGGTGTTGGCTATTGCCAACCCCTTACCAGCACAGATGTCCACCAAAGCACTACCATTCCCATCTACTTCAGCTGGCACACCCCACTGACCAACCACTCCATCCACTCGTACATTCCCAACTTTGCCATTCATATCTCCAATCAACAGCACTCTCTCGCTCCTCTCAAACTTGTCCATACATGCTTCTACTTTCGCCCAAAACTCATCTTTCACTCTTGCCACTCGATCCTCTGTTGGAGCATACACACATACAATCGCCCATGCTTGTATACCTACTTTCATCCTCACCCATACAATCCTTGCACCCACTGTTCCATACTCTCTTATATTCTCCTTCCACTTCTTGCTTATCATCAGACATACTCCCTCTCTTGCCCTCCCATTCTCACTGACTCCTGCACATATACCTACACCGTATTCCCATTCTCTCATCCTTTCACCTTCCCATTTAGTTTCAGTCAATCCACATATATCCACTTTTGCATCCTCAAGCACCTGAACAATCTCTCTCTCTTTCACTTCATCATTCACTCCTCTCACATTCCATGTTCCCACCCTCAGAATGTCCTTTGTCCGTTCCTTAGTCGTCAACGTATGGTCCGTCCGGGTCCGAGGCGCTTTATTTGCTTTTTTAGTTAGTTCTTTTTACGGGGTGGGGCACTAACCCACCACCAACCCTTTTAGTCGCCTCGTACGACAAGCAGGGATACTGGGGGAGTATTCTTGAAACCCCCCTACCCCCAGGGGGGGTATAATAATAATAATAATAATAATAATTATTATTATTATTATTATTATTACTATTATTATTATCTCTCTCTCTCTCTCTCTCTCTCTCTCTCTCTCTCTCTAATCTTGATGATAAACAAGTCTCTGTGATACTTAATCATTATTAAATGTCGGGTTTTTCTTGTGATTTCTCACATTATTTGAACTCTGATTTGACTTAGAAGTGTTGACATAGGTTTGAGTCAAATCAAGCACAGATACAAGCACTTTAAAGCACTACTTATGCGTGAGGGTGTTTGTAAACACAGCGCTTAGTCTCTCATCAGTCCTGTCTTAAAGTCTCGCCTCTCTCTCTCTCTCTCTCTCTCTCCCCCGTCTCTGTCAGTATCGTTATTTCCCTCATAGCCTTAAACTTAATCTGTTTAGTTTATGTGTCCCTGACTTCCTTCCCTCACGTCTGGAAGTCCATCTACGTGCCATGTAGCTGCACATGTTACTGTTTTGACACTAGTAACCGCCGTGCGAATAGGGTCAACACATTTGGTGCAATATCATGACTGTGATGATTTCATGACATGCGAAGGAGCAGTACATTATGTATCAAAGAAATCAATACCCGTCACAATTATCTCTGACCCTCCATGGGATCGAAGTCGTATCGTTTCGGAGAGTAAATAAGGAAGGTTGGTGGAGGGGAGGGGTGGATTATACTGAATCAGATTAGGCTTGATAGGGGTGGGATTAGGTTGCAGGGGACTAGAAAGGGTTGAGTTAGCTAGAAGAGGGCGGGGGGAAAAACTAGACGGAGTAAGAGGTTAGCTAGTGGGATGAAGATGAGGCGGAAAGGGGGTTATGGGTGCCAGCTGGGCTGTGGTAGTGTGCCTGATGCCAAGTCAGCTCCCCTACAGTGACATTTATACTCGGGTTACTGGCATGTGGCGTGAAACATGGGTTAAGTGGCGGGGTGAAGGGGGGGGGGAGGGAGGAGAAAGGAATAGGAGGAACGAAACAGAATATTAACGAATGAGATGTTGAAAAAATGTAGAGAAAAACGGACGAAAAAAATTAAAGAAAGATTAATAAATGAAAATATGAAGGGTAAAAGAATATATATATATATATATATATATATATATATATATATATATATATATATATATATATATATATATATATATATAATTCTTGCTGACGTAAACGTTGCAAGACAGTGTGGCACTTTTTACTGGTGTTGTGGCAGTAACTTTCACGATTATTGCTATGTCTATCATTGTTACCACTATCATCAGTGCCACTATCATCATTCCTGTCACCATCATAAACACCATTATTATGACAACTAATATCAATCTGGAGAAAAACGATAACTTAATGCTTAAAGTGGAAGTCTGCTGTTCGTAGAGACGTAAGTTCGATACCACGCTGAGAGAGAGAGAGAGAGAGAGAGAGAGAGCAAAACTTTCATAATAATCTCTCCTCTATATCCCACACTACCTGCCCCAACTTTGTCCAATACACTCTGTAATCTTGAGGGAAACTTTTTTATTAACACTCACACAACAGCCACACACAAAAAGGGAAGGTGTGTGTGTGTGTGTGTGTGTGTGTGTGTGTGTGTGTGTGTGTGTGTGTGTGTGTGTGTGTGTGTGTGTGTGTGTGTGTGTGTGTGTGTGTGTGTGTGTGTGTGTGTGTGTGTGTGTGTGTGTGTGTGTGTGTGTGTGTGTGTGTGTGTGTGTGTGTGTGTGTGTGTTCGTGTGCGCACGCTGGATGTATTGGAGTGTGTATTTAAATGAGCGTATGTGCTTCTTCCTGTGGGAATCAATATGTCTATTAATTATTATCTCCGCCATCGGAGATGGAGGAGGTTATGTATTCACCTCCTTTGTTCTGTCTGGGCGTTTCTCCACAAGATACCTCAAAAGATTACCAATGGATTTCAATTAAATTTATTGGAAGAACTGATTAAATTTTGGTGATCTGAGTTCGAGTCCTTGTTAAGGACTGTTTTTTTTTTTTTTTTTTTTTTATTGTCTCTTTACAAGAAAATCTCAAGAAGTTATTAATGATTTTCAGTGAATTTTGTGGATATGTGAGTCGTGGGCCAAGGAAGAGCAGAGAAAATTTTGTTACTGATATGTGTTGAATGGTATAGGTGTTGGCGGAGGTATGAACTCTCTGTATGCTTTCTTGTTCAGTTATTTCCTTGTCTTTTCACAGTTGCTTCTCTGAGCAAGGTTGTCTTGATGACGGGAGTCAGAGAAAGTTGTCATCCTTTAGCTTGTCATCCTTTCAAAAGCTTTATACAAATTGCAACTTTTAGATTTTTTTGCCATATTTATTTTTGGGACAGGACCTTCACAACAGGAGAGGTTCAGTATAACCTATATTACACCGCTTAAGACTGGAGATCCCTCAAAAGTTGAAAACATTTTCTGATTGTATACTATATATATATATATATATATATATATATATATATATATATATATATATATATATATATATATATATATATACAGTACATATTTGTGGTAGGTGGGGGCGCTTACCATCCACTCACTCTATATAGTGCTGCTCTCGGGTGTCTGCCCTTTCCTCTCCTCCATCCCTCTTTCTTCCGTCCTTTTCTGTCTTCCTTTCTTTCATTTTTTCCTTGTCCTTCTGCCTACGGGTGACTTTACACTCCCTCTTCTGACTTTCGTTCCTTCATTCTTTCCTCTTCCTTCTGCCTGTGGGTGACTCTATACCGAGTGACAAACCAAATGGTTTCCTGTCCACCAGGAAACCATTTACTCTGCTGGGTGGTAACCATATAACCTAATTTTGGCTCCTGATGGTTCAGTGGGTAAGTACGGCGCTCCAATTGGATTGAGCCGGTGAAGGTTTATATCCAAGGGATGGTTGGAGTTAATATATACATATATATATATATATATATATATATATATATATATATATCCATCATCCAATCCTACATTGCCCCATGAGGAGCGTAGGAGCCAGGGGCCAGGCAGTTGGTCGTGAAATTTAAGATGAGAGTGACCAGCCTCACTCATCCCTGATTGGCATTCCGTGAGCAGTAAATCCAACCACCCCTTGGATATAAACCTTCACCGACTAAATCCAATTGGAGCGCAATAATTACCCACTAAACCACCAGGCTTGTCACTCAGTGTAGAGTCATCCACAGCTGAAGGAAATGGAAAGAATGAAGGAAAGAAAGACAGAAGGAGTGTAAAGTCACCCGTAGGCAGAAGGACAAGGAAAGAATGAAGGAAAGAAAGACAGAAGAGAATGGAAGGAAAGAAGGATGGAGAGAAAGGGGCAGACACCCGAGAGCAGCACTACATCGAGTGAGTGGATGGTGAGCGCCCCCACCTACCACAATATATATATAGATAGATAGATAGATAGATAGATAGATAGATATAGATATATAGATATATAGATAGATAGATAGATAGATATAGATATATAGATATATATATAGATAGATATATACATTATATATTGATATATATATATATATATATATATATATATATATATATATATATATATATATATATATATATATATATATATATAATCTCAGCAGCCATTTGAGTGTCCACTGCAGACCGGCCTATCCCGACCGAAGTGGGAACGATACAGCCAATGTATCTCTAACAAGTGGCTTAGGCTGTCTGGTAGAGATTGTATGTAGGGCGAGAAGTGCTTGTAAGTGTAATTGTAGTGTTGGAGTGGCTTTGGACGTGTGTGTAGTCTGTGAACCAAGAATCGGCCAACGCAAGCCAACTGGGTGCAAGTATACTTTATAGTATGCGACACTAGTTCAACCACAGCACCCCTTATGTCCACCAAGCAGTGCGTGGCCAGAAGAACGCTCCCAAAAGCCGAATTTTCGCGAGGCTTTTACACCGGTATCGACCGGTTTAGACCGGTCTTATTGCTGTTCTGGCAAGACAATTAGACCGATACAGACAGGCCCAAAGCAGTCCTGGCCCACAAGCTAGCCTAGGCTAGACCGGTCTGTGCACAAATGTATTCGCATCAGCAACAGCCAAGAAGGAGGCGAGGAGCGTCCGTGGCAGGGTGTAAACATCAATGGTCAACAATGGCGGACTTGGTTATAAGGTTTGTTTTAAATTACATTTTTAATGCTAGCAGAGCCCGTGATCATCCAAGAAGGGAACCAAATAAATCTTACCATGAAGTAGAGGCCTTGTATTACTACAGATCGCACGAAATAAGGTTATTAAAACATTAATGACCGAGATAAAAATCGAGGGGAAGTATAAAATTTGTGTAATCAGCTCCATTCCCCGACATTTGTTTACATTCTTCTAGGCCATGCCCAGTCACTCATGCAGATAATAACAGGCTCAGACAGGATCGGACCATTCTCGCGATCATTTATAAGTCCAGGTCGGTCTAAATTGGTCCAAAGTGGCCCGCGAAAATGCGGCTAAAGTTTATTACACTGGTGGGACGTGAACCCTCGTTCTTCAGTGTACGAAAACGCACACTTTACCACAGAGGCTCATATATATATATATATATATATATATATATATATATATATATATATATATATATATATATATATATATATATATACTTATTTATATATTTATATATGCGAGGAAGAAGGAACCAAAGGCCATGAGCCCGCAGTAACAGTTCCCTCCAAGAGAAAAACAAAATACAATAGAGAGCCAAATTCAAGATCCGATCAATTTGAGATACTTGGATACACTGCGTTTGAAAGACTGGAGATCATAGGCAGCAGGAAATACAGATAGAGGGAGACAGTTCCAGAGCTGACCTGTTGCATAAATGAAAGACTGGGAGTAACGGTTAACTCTTGCATTAGAGAGTTGGACAGAAAAGGGATGAGAGTTTGCTGCCAGACGGGTGCTACGCGCCCGTCGTAGAGGTGGAGGAATGCAAGCAGACAGTTCAGAGGAGCAGTGACCATTAAAGTAGCGATAGAAAAGAGATAAAGATGCAACACTGCGGCGAAGAGACAGAGGTTGAAGGGAGTCAGTAAGAGGAGGAGAGTTAATGAGACGAAAAGCCTTTGACTCCACCCTATTGAGAAGAGCTGTATGTGGGGAGCCTCCCCACACATGAGAGTTGTACTCCACACAGGGGCGGATAAAACCTGTATATAGAGTTAACAATTGTGCAGGGGTAAAAAAGGAACGGCGTCGGCTAAGCACACCTAATCTCTTGGAAGCAGATTTTACAAGAGATGTAATATGATCTTTCCAAGATAAGTCCCGAGTAAATGAAACCCCAAGCATGTTCAAGGATGATGCAGGATTAAGCTGAAAATTATTAAACATTAATGGGTATACGTGTGGAAGATTTTGTCTGGTTGATAGGTGTAAGAACTGAGTCTTAGATGCATTAAAGACAACCATATTATTTTTACCCCAGTCAGAGATAAAGCCAAGTCAGACATTAGGTGTCCCATAGCCTCATCCCTTGTTTCTTGAAGTAACTGTTGAGATGGGCGTTGTGGGAACCGAATGGAAAGGTGAAAGGCGGAGTCATCAGCGTATGAGTGGATAGGGTTAGATGTACAGTATAGAAGATCATTGATGAATAAAAGGAAGAGAGTTGGTGATAGGACAGAGCCCTGAGGAAGACCACTGTTAATAGATCTAGGAGAAGAACGATGGCCGTCTACAACAGCGGCTATAGAACGACCAGAAAGGAAACTAGCGATGAAGGCACAGATAGAAGGATAGAAACCATAGGAGGGCAGTTTGGAAATTAAAGATTTATGCCAGACTCGATCGAAAGCCTTTGAGATGTCAAGTGCAATGGCAAAGCTTTCGCCAAAGTCCCGAAAGGAGGATGACCAGGAGTCTGAAAGGTAGGTGAGAAGATTGCCAGTGGAGCGTCCCTGACGGAACCCATACTGACGATCGGAAAGAAGGTTGTGATAGGAAAGATGCCTTAAAATTTTTCTATTAAGAATTGACCCGAAAACTTTTGAAATACAGGACGTTAAAGCAATTGGACGATAGTTGGAGGGTTGGGAGTGGTCACCCTTCTTTGGGAGTGGCTGAATGAGAGCAAACTTATAGCAAGAAGGAAAGGTACAAGTTGACAGACAAAGGCGAAAGAGTTTGCCTAGGCAGGGTGTAAGCACAGAAGCACAGTTCTTGAGAACAACAGGAGGGACCCCATCAGGCCCATATGCCTTGTTAGTACTGAGGCCAGTGGTGGCAGAAAATACATCAACTGAAGAAATTTTAATGTCAGCCATGAGGAAGTCAGAGGGGGGAAGAGATGGAGGAACAGCACCGGAATCGTCTAAGGTGGAATTGGAGGAGAAAGTCTGTGTGAAGAGATCTGCTTTACCAGTAGAAGAAATAGCTACAGAACCATCAGAGTAGAAAAGAGGAGGGAAGGATGATGAGGTAAAGTTGTTAGAAAGATTTTTGGCAAGGTGCCAGAAGGAGCAGGAAGAATTCGAGTTGGAGAGTTGAGAGCATTTAGTATGGATGAAATTATTTTTAGTAGAGCGAAGAACAGACTTAGCACGATTCCGGGCAAAAACGTAAAGATGATGTGATTCAGGGGTGGGTTGGCTCCGGTACCTTTTGTAGGCCTTCTCCTTGTTGCGGACAGCATTAGAACAAGCGTGATTAAACCAAGGCTTTCTTGCGTTAGTCAAAGGATATGAGAAAGGTATGCTTCCATGCCCGAGAGAATAACCTCCGTAATGCGCAAGGCACACTCAGATGGCTCACGGCCATGGAAGCAATAATCATTCCAGGGAAAATCAAAGAAGTACTGCCTGAGGGCCTCCCAGTTCGCAGCTCCAAAATGCCACAGACGACGTTTCCATGAAGGGTCCACAGGCCGTACCGGAGTGATAGGACAGGTTAAGGTAATAAGGTTGTGATCGGAGGAGCCCAACGGAGAGAAAAGATTAACAGAGTAAGCAGAAGGATTAGTTGTGAGGAATAGGTCAAGTATGTTGGAGCTCTCTCCAAGGCGGTCAGGGATACGGGTAGGGTGCTGTACAAGCTGCTCTAGGTCATTAAAGATAGAAAAGATGTAGGCTTGTTCACCAGGTGGATCCGTTAAAGGAGAGGAGAGCCAAAGGTGGTGGTGAACATTGAAATCTCCAAGAATGGAGATTTCAGAGAAAGGAGAAATGGACAGAATGTGTTCCATCATAGAAGTAAGATAGTCGAAGAATTTTTGATAGTCAGTAGAATTAGGGGATAAGTAAACAGCACAGATATATTTAGTCAGAGAATGACGGGAAAGCCGAAGCCAGAGTGTGGAGAATTCAGAAGAATCAAGTTCAGGAACACGAGAGCAAGATAAGTCGTTGTGTATGTATACACAACAGCTACCTTTGGCTTTGAAATGAGTATAGAGAAAGTAGGAGGATACAGAAAAGGGTTTGCTGTCGGTTGCCTCAGACAACTGAGTCTCCGTCAGAAAAAGAAGGTGAGGTTTAGAGGAGGAGGGGTGGTGCTCAACAGAGCGAAAGTTAGATGAAAGGCCACGAATGTTGTAGAAATGAAGAAGAAGAGAGTCAGACAGTGGTTCCAGGCACCTCGAGTTGTCACCGGGAGAGGGGCAGATGGCGGGGGCATTTATGGTCCCTCCCCCTGGGGACTCCGAGGCTTGATTAATCAACGTCATTTTTGAATTTTGAATAGGAAGTGTAGTGTGTACTGTGCATGTAGTTTGGTGAAGATAGTTAGAGAAATTTGTACTGGAGAGCATGCTGGCCTACTCTCTGTGTAACTGAGACACTGAAAAAGTTCAGCAAAGGGGGATGGTCAGGAACTAGTCCTGAGGGCTGATGAAACGGGAGCTCCAGCACTACTGTATATATATATATATATATATATATATATATATATATATATATATATATAATCTCAGCAGCCATTTGAGTGTCCACTGCAGACCGGCCTATCCCGACCGAAGTGGGAACGATACAGCCAATGTATCTCTAACAAATGGCTTAGGCTGTCTGGTAGAGATTGTATGTAGGGCGAGAAGTGCTTGTAAGTGTAATTGTAGTGTTGGAGTGGCTTTGGATGTGTGTGTAGTCTGTGAACCAAGAATCGGCCAACGCAAGCCAACTGGGTGCAAATATACTTTATAGTATGCGACACTAGTTCAACCACAGCACCCCTTATGTCCACCAAGCAGTGCGTGGCCAGAAGAACGCTCCCAAAAGCCGCATTTTCGCGAGGCTTTTACACCGGTATTGAGCGGAATAGACCGGTCTTATTGCTGTTCTGGCAAGACAATTAGACCGATACAGACAGGCCCAAAGCAGTCCTGCCCCACAAGCTAGCCTAGGCTAGACCGGTCTGTGCACAAATGTATTCACATCAGCAACAGCCAAGAAGGAGGCGAGGAGCGTCCGTGGCAGGGTGTAAACATCAATGGTCAACAATGGTGGACTTGGTTATAAGGTTTGTTTTAAATTACATTTTTAATGCTAGCAGAGCCCGTGATCATCCAAGAAGGGAACCAAATAAATCTTACCATGAAGTAGAGGCCTTGTATTACTACAGATCGCACGAAATAAGGTTATTAAAACATTAATGACCGAGATAAAAATCGAGGGGAAGTATGAAATTTGTGTAATCAGCTCCATTCCCCGACATTTGTTTACATTCTATGAGGCCATGCCCAGTCACTCATGCAGATAATAACAGGCTCAGACAGGATCGGACCATTCTTGCGATCATTTATGAGTCCAGGTCGGTCTAAACTGGTCCAAAGTGGCCCGCGAAAATGCGGATGGAGATGACAGCCACCAGCATTTTCCTTTCTTATATATTTCTTCAATTTTTTGTCACCTCACTTGGCACTCATCAGGGTATAGGCAGAGGATCCTATCAAGAAGCATGCACCCGTTACACTACTTAACATATGGATATAATTTTTTTCTTATAATATGTCCCACACTGAACTTAACACAAGTCGTCACAGTCCTTATTTGAGATCTAGGTTTCTAGTCAGCTTAGTGTTTTTTTTTTTTTTTTTAGGTTTTCTTATTGATTGGTATGTTGTTTCTGTGTTTTTATGCATTGTTCTTTGAGCACTTTTTTTTTTTTATACTGTAGTTCGTGCTTTTCTGCAATTAAGCTATTAGGAGACTAATTGTTTTTTCTTACGAATCACCATGATAATTTTTATTTCTTGTTTTTTTTTTTAATCTATTTTTGTTTATGATCATACACTTAATACTGCTTGAACGTAAATTTAAAAAACATCTATAAGGTAAACAATATAAAAGCCAAAACATTCACCCACGATGCATTTCACCCACCTTCACAAAAAAAAACAAAAAAAAAAAACAGCAATCCTCTGGCAATCAGAGGCATATCATTGCGGCTTCGCCAAAATCGAAAAAAAAATATATATATATATATAGGCTTTCACTAGTACTCCTACAAAGTTAAATATCGTGCTAGCATTCAGAAGCCTGAAGTCAGGGGTATTATGTTGGTGAAGGTCATTGAGTGCAACAGGCCTTTAAAGGATTTCTAAGTTGCACTTTATGTAGCCATTTTCTTCATTGGGGGTACGATAGAAAATGGTGAATAATGATGAGCTAAAAAAAAGTTAGGGGATTTTCTTTTTTCTTGCAATATTGTCTGCCAATAAGAGGCTTAGGCCTATCATCAAAGCTTTGCCAAAGTTATTTTCAACAAGCAGTAAATCCTGGGATACTGCCACAGAGTTTGAAAACAAATTGCCCCCTTGATTTTGAGATATTTTGCTAAAACATACACACACACACACACACACACACACACACACACACACACACACACACACACACACACACACAAATGCAGATTACAACATCAGCATGCTAGGCGGGTGGTAATAACATACGTATGCTCCTTTGTAGGATCCTGCCTCTGTACCCAGATTACAGTCATGTGAAGTGACCTAAAATTTGGTGAAATGTATCCAAGTGTTGAGAAGTAGGATATGCCAGTTAGGTAGTGCTAGAGTATTCAAGACGTTTCTCAGTGTTTCTCATACCATAGTTCCATTACAAGTCAGACTTGCCAGTTAGCCTGCTGTTTGTGAGAGTAGTTATTTTGTAAGTTGTACATTAATTTTTGTTCTCTTAATCTCTATAATGTTTTTTATGTGCTTGCTTGTTAAATAATGTAATTTAATTTAAGTTTGTACGTTAAATATTTCAGAATGTTATGCAGTGTAAGAAAACCCTGGCATGTTTCGGATGTCTCTGAGTTGGTAACTGTTGTAACCGTTGCTCCCTTCGGGAATGCACAAGAACTTTGTGGAAGTAATAGAACACCCTAGAATATAGGAAGCATATATAAGGACGGAGAAAAGACTAGAGTGAATTCAGTCAGTTTTCAGTTCAGTCTGAGTGAAGTGCAGTTTCAGTGCAGTTTATATATCATTGGTACTTGTGAAAATAGTGAAGTTGGCAAGCATTAAGTGTAATTATTGGGAAAATAAAAACAGTGAACTTAAGAAGCCAGTATTTTTTTATGATGACTAAGTTATCTCGTGTACTGTACACCGAAAGGCCGCCTCTAGGATGAACAACTTACTGGGTAATGTCCATCACATATTGATCTACTGCCGTTGGAGCCTGTGGCAGTGTGGGACGGGGATGTACAGTAACACAAGGATAATGCTGGTGAGTGAGATCTTCATCCTTCTTTGCCTTAAATGCAAATTACAGTTCCATGGATCCATTGCTGATATCCTGATATTTTGTGTGTGCATATACAGTATATGTATGTATGTATGTGTATATATATATATATATATATATATATATATATATATATATATATATATATATATATATATATATATATATATATATATATATATAGGTATGCATGTATACACATTTATGTCCTCAGTCCTACACTGCCACAGGCTCCAACATCAGTAGTTCAGTATAGGAAGGACATTGCCCAGTTAGTTGTTCTTCCTATGGTCAGCCTTTCAGCGTGCAGCAACAAGACCAGCTCAGGAGTGATAAATAAACACTGGGTTGTCAAGTTCGTGGTCTTTATTTTCCGAATAATTACACTTAATGCTTGCCAACTACACCACTATTTTCACAAGTACTAGAGCCACACAATCTGCACTGACACTGAACTAACACTGAACTAATCTCAAACTGAACTGAGAACTCCTCTGGTCCCTTTCCCATCCTTATATAGGCTTCCTATATAGTAGAATGATCTACTACATTCTCAGAGAAGCAAGTTACCAAGTCGAAGACATCCAAAATATCCAGAGTTTTCTTACATGACGTAACACTCTAAATTACTTAGCATACAAACTGAGGCAAAATTACATAATTTAACCCATCCCATCTGGATGTCATGTATACATGTCCCCCTGGGGCCATCCAGGTGACAGGTATACATGATCTAGTAATTCATGCCTTTGTCTGAATATTCAGCTGGTTATTTCCACCACATGCAGCCACTGGCAATCCTCCAGCACGCATCCCAGTCACGCTCCAGTTGCTCGCATACCACCACCATGGATAGACCTACGCAAGAATTTTTTCCTGTGTCCGGACCCTCAGGTGAGTGGCCTTGGCCACTGACTTCAACACCAATGAAGTCTAAAGGCCCAAAAAGGAAAGGCCTTAGTGATAGTGTGATAGGGAGGGAATTGGACCTGCCATTATTGCCAACAGTGAGTTAGGAAAGCGACTCCTCCTCTAACAAAAGTGACCTCGCCATGCTGAGTGTGGAAATGTACACGTCAGATGAGAAGGGTGACCATTAGTTCTCCACTGTGTGGCAATCTCTTCCCTCTGCATAATCATCAGCCTTTTCTGATGATGAAGGGCCAGATGATATTGATGATCCACCAGAGGGGGAAATTCGCACAGTTGAGAAGATGGACGAGAGGGTAGGGAGTGAATAAAGGGAGGAGGTGGAGGATGGCGGGAGGAGGAAATGCCGCAGGCTGAGCTGTGCACCTGAGATTGAGTCATGGCCTACCATGGAAATTTCTATACATCCTCCTTCAACACTAGCCTCTCCCACATGGCTTGCATCTGTACCTGCCTCACCATGTGCCTCGCCATGCCGGCCTGCCTCACTAGGTGCCTCACTACGCTGGCCTGCCTCATCAAGTGCCTTGCCTCACTGGCCTGCCTCACCACGTGCCTCACAATGCCAGCCTGCCTCACCACATGCCTTGCCACACTGGCCTGCCTCACCATGTGCCTCGCCACCACAGCCAAGTACATTAGGGTATAATGGCACAGGTGCACGTCCAAAATCTGTTTATGGCCGGCAGGCATGTGCCCATCCCTGATTATCACCATCACCATCACCACCACGATCACCGTCACCAACATCATCACTATCACCTGCCTCATCTAGTGATGATTCAGTGAACTCACCACCACACCACCATGCTTGGGGCCGCGGCAGGGCACGGAGCAGGCCACATGCACGGCAGACAAGGCAGGAACCAAGGTTGGGTAAGTCTGAGACATTTGCCTGGGAGGAAGGGACAGGGTTTATGTCCAAGATACTTCTGTTTGATGACACAAATGCAGGTGTGCAGCCAGAATTCCCTTGTAATTCATCACCTACTGATGTGGAATTTTTCATTGCTTTTTTCACAACAGCAGCGATGGATTTCACTGTGAAAGAAGTAAATGCATTCAAGGAATTCTGCTGCACTTGGGATAAAACCTCACACATAAGTGGGAGTGCGAAAATGAAGGAATGGACAGTGACAAATGTTGGCGAAATGTATTTTTGGCTAGTACCGACTATGTTGATGCCTCATATAAAAAAGCACAATATTCATGATTATTGGCTCGTGGATGATGACACAGCTACCCCTGTGTTCGGTAAGTATATGCCACAGGACCGCTGCCTTGACATCCTTAGGTACCTGCATTTTTCCACAAATATGGGTCCACATCTGAATGATACGCTGTGGAAAATTCGCTCGATTCTGGAAATGATGAAGGAGAAATTTTGATCATATTTCAGGCCATTCCAGGTTGTTATCGATGAGTTGCTTGTTCTGTTCAGGGGATGTCATGCCTTCATTCAGTACATTCCCTCAAAGAGACATCATTTTGGAATAAAGTTTTCTGTTTTGTGTGATTGTAAGATTGGGTAGTTTTAGATTATATTGTGTATACAGCGAGTGATGCGGTGTTATCGAAGGATGACCCCCATGGCTTCTCTGGCTCATCTGTGAAGATGATGATGGACAGGTACTTCGGTGCAACCATATCCTGTTCACTGATAATCACTACACAGCACCAAGTCTTCCAAAGTACCTGCAACAACATAAAACTGGGTTGTGTGGCACTGTCCATGCAAAGAGCAAACATTGGCCATCCTTTCCAAAAGGCACCGTGAAGGGGGAGTGCAGGACCTTGAAATCGGGTAAACTCCTTGCTATGCACTGGCATGATAAGAGAAAGGTAAATGTTCTCTCCACGGTCCATGAAGGTAAGTAGGTAGACACAGGCAAGGTCGATAGAAGAACGAGGCAGCCAGTCTTCAAGCCTGATGATGTTATCGACTATGACATCAACATGTGACTCGTCGATAAATCTGACATGCAGATCGGCACCATCAACTGTCTGAGGCAATGCTGTAAGTGGTACAAGAAGGCATTCTTTGATGTACTTGACATCATTGTACTGAATGCTTTCATTCTGTAAAAGGATGTTACACAGACCAGCACATCCCTCTGAGAGTTTGAGAAGGATGTAATTTACAGCCTTCTGGAGAGATATGGCCAAGAACAGGTAATGCCTTATGTGAAACGGAGGCACAGTGTACTGCAACTGCCTGACCGGCTGCAGAGTAGAGACTACCTCAGTGGGCATTATATGGAAGTGCTGCCTCCAACACCTGCAGGCAAAGAAGCCTTCTGGCGTTGCTATGTCTGTGCCAATTCATTACGCCAACCACAGCAACACCGTATGACGAAGGGTGGTGTGCTGAATGTGAGTTGGCACTGTGCACTAACTATTTCTTTGACTTTCATTCAAAGATCGAGTTGTAGGCATATGTTAGTGTTAGTTTAGTACATACCAGTATGTTAGTTTTTGTGTAATTAGGAAAAAGATGATTTTACTGCTGTGTGTATATTTATGTGAGTAACGGAAGCAGAAAGATTGTTTCATGATAAAGTCGTTGCCTTATTTTGTATTGAAAGTTTTAGTTTGTACATATTTGTTATGATGAAAAAGTATAAATCACGGGAAAGAAAAAAGTCATAGTGAATAACTAATTTGTTCACAATATCTTTTTTTCTATTTATTTTTTGTAGTTGTTGTGGTAGTAGTAGTGGTAGTACATGTAGTAGGTGTGGTAGCAGTAGTAGTTGCCTTATTTTATTCTGAAAGTTTTAGTTTGTATATATTTGTTTTGATGAAAAAGTACAAATAACAGGAAAGAAGAAAGCCATAGGGGTAAGTATTTTCAATTATGGACAGTACTAATTTGTTCACAATATTTTTTTTCTAGTTTTTTTGTAGTACTAGTTGTAGTTGTTGTGGTAGTAGTAGTGGTAGTATGTGTAGTAGGTGTGGTAGTAATAGTAGTAGTTGTAGTAGTGGTTGTAGTAGTAAGTAGTAATAGCAGTAGTAGTAGTAGTAACTGTAGCCTAATAGTGGTAGTTGTACCATTAGTAGTAGTTATAGTAGTGGTAGTTGCAGAAGTAGTAGTAATTACAGTAGGATTTGTAGTTGTAATACCCAGACTTCTAGTTGCACAGCAGTGTCAGAATCGAGTGACAATGCAAGCCAAACATACATCTCCGTGTGTGTGTGTGTGAGAGAGAGAGAGAGAGAGAGAGAGAGAGAGAGAGAGAGCAAGTGTCTGTCTGCCTGTCTGTAAGGTGGTGTGGTGGTAAGACGAGCAGGCAGCCTGCCTCAAGGTCATTGCTATGTTTACCAGCCTCCCAGCAGCAAGTACGGCCAATTATGGAAATTTTTTTACGTAAACAATGCTTGCGGTGGATTTTGGTCTTCTGGAAGTGTTATCAACGTATTATTTTTGTGGAGGGCTAGTCTAAGCCTTCGTTGTCACCGAACCTCCACTACACGTATGAACACCAGCAAAAAACAACAAAAACTGCCCCCTTTCCCCACTCATTCACTCTCCCTACACGCATTTCATGGGCCATCTGATGCAATCAGCTTGACTTCAAGGGATTGTTGATTATTACAACACTTTTTTTTTTTCTTTTTAGTTAAGTATTAACTAAGATATGAAGGTTTATTTAATAGAAGATTTTCACAGTTTTCTCAGGAATGCCCATCTGTGGGAAGGGTTTGCAGGAAGATGTGCTAGATGAGATGGGTTAACAATCACATAAAAAAACATTACAGAGAAAAACAGCACAAAAACTAATGTACAACTTACAAAGTACCTCTGCTAAGTGGCAACTCGGACTTGTAACCGAACGACAAGAATTACTGACAACCTTTCAGTACTATCTAACTAGCAAATCCTGCTTCTCAGCATTTGAGTGAGAGAGAGAGAGAGAGAGAGAGAGAGAGAGAGAGAGAATTTTATCTTTCCTAAATGATTTAATTTGGCCTGGTAAAAGAATAAAAGTTGTGAAGATAGTAATGGAGTTACATAAAACTCCTGTAGTTCGAAAAATAAAAAATCCCAAAATTAATAATATCGTTGGGTAACGTCAAGAAAATACAAATGATGCTCTCATTTTGAAGGGTTTTCATATTCTTAAATCTTTAGTGATGCACAAATATCATACTTTTAACATTTTCTCCCTGAATATAATTGAGCTATAATACTGTGAGAGGGGATCTTAAAACACATCTAGGGCTTTTCATGGAAGATGAGACCTGTTATACATTCATTACTTTTATGGGAAGTTGTGTAAGTAGATGTGAATATTTATTTTCCAGTTTTAAAGGCAACGGACTTTCAATTAATTCCGCATGAGGGTGTCTTGATTATTTTGTTTTTGCTGCGAGCAGATTATTCATGTCTGTGGAGCAGTAATCTGTAATAACAATAGGGTTATTTAGGCGCACCTTAAACATCCAGCTCCGAATGTCTCCCCTAACCTCTTAACCATGGGGCGTCACTTTCGTGATGCTCAGGAGCAAGAGATCATACCACAGGGTGTCACATTTGTGATTCCGTGTTATTTCGAATTTGCCCGGGCTTTCAAGTGGTGGCTTGTATCATCTATCAGTACTATCAGTGTCCAGCTATACTCAGTTCTGCTAATGTCACCTGTACTCCCATCCACTGTTGACAATTTAGCCATTTTTCTCCTGTCCTTGACTCCCTCCTTTCTTTACCTCCCCTCCATTACCCTCTCCTTCCACTTGACCAGCTGTGCTGTGCTACACAAATGCTGGACGTATTTTTCCACTCATTTTATCCATTGAAATGTGCCCTTTGCCCTATTCTTATACAAAATAATATATAAAAGAAAGAGAAAAGGTAATTGATACTGCCATACATCTGGAATGGGCTAATTATCAACTGACAACACCTCACGTGCACTCGTTTGCTAATTTTCCCTGTTTATTTCCCCTTGAAATATGCCATATGACCCGTTCTTATAATAAAAACATATATAAGAAAGGAAGGGAGAAGCCTAAGTGATATTTATATTCACCTGGAACTACCTAATTTATTATGTATTGTCAACATTTCCTGCCAATCATTTCATAGCATATATATTAGCAGCTGTCACCATGCTGACATTGGCAGCCCTTCACTGCCCCTAGGCAACAGCATTTAGTTTACTGTCGTCTTTCAAGGTGAAACCATGTCGGATTCGTGCCTGTCCAATTCCGCCGCTTTTTAGGCCGATGCAAAGGGCCCTGTGACCTCTATCCCTACTAAACCTCATGTGGAAATGGGTAAAGGGCTAAGTGACTGCTGAGGAACGCGAAGAAAAAAATTTATCAACGATAATGATGGACAGTGACTATACTCTTTCTGGTGACTCTAAAACAGTGCAAGTGGAAATGTAAATAATGTGTAAATAATGTGTAAACAGCAAGAGAAAGCAATGAATGTAAATATAACCGAACAGTGGAAAATAGTTTTATAAGTTACTGCAAGTGACAGTGCATAACATAGTGTAAACAAAATAGAAATGTAAATAATGTAAATAAAATAGAGAATGTAAATAGAAATGTTAATAAGTAGTAATATAAGAATACGAGTAGATATACTAGGAGTAATGAAAGTGAAAGTTTCACTCTAGCATTTATGAATACTGAGAGTTATGAAAGTGAAAGTGACAGATTCGTTCTCCACACTAGTATACAGGACGAGAAAGTGAATGCTATGTATTTTACTGAAAGAGAAATTGAATGCCTACAGTGACAGTAAACTACTATTACTGAAGGAAACTTATGGATAAAGACTGCAGATATACATAAGCGTTATATAGTAATAGGAATATAAAGTGTGAGTGTTTTTATGAATAATAAATGACAGAATACCAGTGGGGAATGAGCGCAAGTGGGAAGCTCGTACGCGCTCGTAATTTTCATTGCTTTCACAGTGTTTTTTTTGGAGTATGGATTCCAAACTATTTGAGAATCATAGAAGAGTGTTTCTAGTGATAATATCAGGCTGTGGTAATCATATTACAGGGTGTCGGGAAGTGTAAAGTGGAGACTTCATTACCCAACTTCAGAAGTCTCCACAAGTCCTACGGTACTCGACAAAGGCTCAACAAACATCCCAGGAGAAAGCTGAAGGTATGTGCCATAAGCATTTGTAATTATAATATTCTAGGACTAATAACTGATTTTTGGCAAATATTTTTACAAAGTCTGTCGGAGAGCGAAATCCTAGCGGGACACACAAGGAGCGCCAAAACAACCCCGCGGTTTAGGGGCTAAGGAGGATGAATTTCTGTGGTGATAGGAGGAACATATAATAAAATGTCATCAGATGCAAGTAGTTAAGGACAGAAATTCAATTATGTTTTCCATTGTATACTTAATTTTTGTACCACCAGACTAGGAGTTATTTATAATAGTAGACTGTAGCACCAGTTGAACAGGGAAGGACTCCCTAAGTGGATGGAAAGCTGATGACAGGGAGAGCTGGAGCCTCGTTTCATCAGCCCCCGAGACTAGTTTCTGACCATCCTCCTTTGTTGAACTTTTTCAGTGTCTCAGTAACACAAAGAGTAGGACAGCATGCTCTCCAATGCAAGATTCTCTAACTGTCAACATCAGTCTACATGCACAGTACACACTACACTACCTTTTCAAAACTAAAAAAAGAAAAAAAAAGAAAAATGTCGCACTACAACCGTGCCTTGGAGTCCCCGGGGGGGGGACCATAAATGCCCTCACCATCCGCCCCTCTCTTGGTGATGACTCAATGTCTCCGGAACCGCTGTCTGGCTCACTTCTTCATTTCCGCAACATTCGCGGCCTTTCCTCTAACATTCTGTCAAACACCACCTCTCCTTCTTTAACCCCTAAACCACGGGGTTGTTTTGGCTCGACTTGCGTGTCCTGCTTGGATATTTGCGCTCCCACAGACTTTCTAAAAATATTTGCCAAAAATCAGTTATTAGTCCTAGAATATTATAATTAAATATGTTTATGGCACATACCTTCAGCTTTCTCCTGGGGTGTTTGTTGAGCCTTCGTCGAGTACCGTAGGACTTGTGGAGACTTCTGAAGTTGGGTAACGAAGTCTCCACTTTACACTTCCCGATACCCCGTAATATGGTTATCACTGCCTGATATTATAACTACAAACACTATTCTATGAATTTCAAGTAGTTTGGAATCCATATTCCAAAAAAAAAACACTGTGAAAGCGGTGTAAATTACGAGCTTTCCTCCCATGCTGGTTAACTGATGGCATTCTGAGGTGGAGCTGTCATTTATTATTTATAAACACACTCACACTTTACATTCCTAGTACTTTATTACCCTTATTTATATACACAATATTTATCCATTAGTTTCTTTCAGTACTATAGTCTGTCTCAGGAAAGACGAGGATAAATATCGTCTATTTTACTCCAAAGTCACTGTCAAAGGCCGAAGGCATCTGATTTAACGACCTGTGGGAATACAGGCTGGCCAGGGACAAGGCCTGAGGGCAAGAGGCACACACACACACACACACACACACACACACACACACACACACACACACACAATGAATGAATGGGTATAAGTGACCCGCTATGCTCACAGGTCAATATGAACTGTGGTTCCTGTTTTTGGATGCAACTTTTTTTCTTTTTTTGAGTTGTGTTGTGTTATGTTGTGTTGTGTTATGTTGTGGTCAGGCTTGGGTCCGAGTACATGGACTCGTACTCGTACTTAAGTACACAATATAATGTACTTGTACTTGTACTTGTACTCGGGTTTAAAATTTCCGTAGTACTTGTACTTGTATTTGTACTCGGACTCAAAGTACTCGACAATTTTACGAGTACTTTCGAGTACAACCATGATATATAAAAGTGGTGAGGGTAACAATGATGTGTCCTTGGAGAGGCCAGGTGGCCTGGGTTGGTGAGTCAATGAGGTCAAGTGGTATTACAGCCACGCAAACTAACTCCTGATAAGCTGCTTTTAATATGTTAGCACCTTGGTACTAATCGCAAGGAGTGAAAAACAGCTGCCTGGACATTATATACCTACATACACACAATAAACTGCTGAAAGCAATTGAGGTTAAATCAGTAAAATGTACTCGTACTTGGATTCAAGTACAGTACAAATGTACTCGTACTTGGACTCGTGTTCAGCTATAAAACGGAGTACTTGTACTTGTACTTGGATTCGTGATACCGTAATGTAATCGTACTTGAACTCGAGTACAGAAAAATGTACTCGAACCCAAGCCTGGTTGTGGTGTGGTGTCGCACGTGGTGTTGTGTTGTATTGTAATGTCGCACGTTGTGTTGTGTTGTGCTGTGGTGTCGCACGTTGTGTTGTGTTGTGTTGTTGTGTCGAATGTTGTGATGTGTTGTGTTGTGTTGTGTTGTGTTGTGTTATGTTGTGTTGTGTTGTTGTGTTATGTTGTGTTGTGTTATGTTGTGGTGTGGTGTCGCACGTTGTGTTGTGTTATGTTGTGTTGTGTTGTTGTGTTATGTTGTGGTGTGGTGTCGCACGTTGTGTTGTGTTGTATTATGATGTCGCATGTTGTGTTGTGTTGTGTCGTGGTGTCCCACGTTGTGTTGTGTTGTGGTGTTGTGTCGCACGTTCTGTTGTGTTGTGTTATGTTCTGGTGTGGTGTCACACGTTGTGTTGTGTTGTATTGTGATGTCGCACGTTGTGTTGTGTTGTGGTGTCGCACGTTGTGTTGTGTTCAGTTGTGGTGTCGCACGTTGTGTTGTGGTGACGCACGTTGTGTTGTGTTGTGTTGTTATGTCGCAAATTGTGTTGCCCACATACACAACATTTGCACACACACACACACACACACACACACACACACACACCTGATCTGGGATCGGCAATCCCTTTCCCATTGTGACCTCTATTTCCTTACCCAACATTCCTTCCCTCTCCTTAAGGACTTCCCACTTCACCTGTTCCTTGTTTCTCTCCGTCTTTGTGCCATGATTAGAAATCTGGACAGAATAGGGTTGAGACTCAATGACTTGATCTTTGTTACTTTGTTAAAACGATAAATATAAACAAACACGTTTGTTTAAACAACTGACGACCTACCAAAAAATCTATCATTCTATCAGAATATATATATATATATATATATATATATATATATATATATATAGATATATATATATATATATATATATATATATATATATATATATATTGTTACGGAACAGAGAAAGATAATGTACACTTTAAGTGAGAATACTAATAATCACTACTGTCCCGTAAAGGTCCAGGTTCAAAATAAAAGAGTTAGGTAAAATTACAAGTTAAAGTTTAATGCTCAAACTAACAACAAAACATTCAGGACTCAAGGATAATGTAATGGCAAAAAACATGTTAAATATATGGTTAACTGCAATAGCCTCTATTAACACGAAATTAGCATGAGTAAATTTATCTAAGTCTGCCCTGTTAAAATGAGATACCAGATAATACTCAGTGAATGCCAGATATATTACTACAGATACAAAATATTATTAATGATGGCTGACAATAAGAACCTTACATAAATTACAAAAACCTTACTAGGCCTAAGAATTAACCTTATACTACACAGTACAAAAAAAATGCAACAACAGTCATACTCAAATTACACACAGCTGCTAGATGGCTGGAGACTTCCTGAGCACTCACAATAACAATTGTACAGGGGAGGACAGATATGTGAGCAAAATAAGGAGTAGATCTAAGTGGCAATAATGCAGAGACTGAGCTCATTATATAAGGGCCAGCAGAGCTTGATACAACTTGTAAGAAGGACGCGCAAATGAAGCCATAGGGGACAAAGAGCTGGCAATCCTACTCTGAACAACAGAGAGGACGACTTACTCTACTATAACGGTAGAAGGGGGGACTGAGGCAGAACACGCTCGTGATCAAACATGCAGCATACTGTGCGTTAAAATTACACAAAGGATCATGAAACCATAGGCTATGTAACACCTCCCCACAAAGAAAAAGAAATTTACAAAGGAAATTTCTTAATACTCTAAAACAATCTGTCTAAAGTCTAGATAAGCAATCTGCAATAACATTTTCTTTCCCCTTGACATGTTGTATGTCTAATGAATATTCCTGAAGAAGTAGACTCCATCTTGACAATCTCTGATTTTTATCTTTAAACTTACTAAGGAATTTCAGTGGGTTATGATCGGTATAAATGACTATGGGGTCAAAACCAGAACACAAATAAAATGAAAAATGCTGTAAACCCAAAATCAAGGCCAAAAGCTCTTTCTCAATAGTTGAGTAGTTCTTTTGAGGTGGAGTGAACTTCTTACTGTAATAAGATACAGGGTGTTCAATACCCTGATCATCCTCTTGCAGCAAAACAGCCCCAGCTCCTATATCACTTGCGTCAACAGCCATCTTAAAAGGCTTAGCAAAATTTGGAGTAGCGAGCACTGGCTGACTTAATAGGATAGCTTTAAGTTTGTTGAAAGAGGATTCACAGTTATCGGTTCAGACAAATTTAACTCCCTTTTTCAGTAGGTCTGTAAGTGGTGATACAAGAATTGAAAAGTTAAGAACAAATCTGTAATAACATACCATTCCCAAAAATCTCCGTAGCTCCTTCCCACATCTAGGTCTTGGAAGATCACTTATAACCTGAACTTTAGCTCCTGGTGGTGCAACATGTCCATCACCAATTACATACCCAAGGTACTGAACTTTAGCTTGACCAAACTCACACTTTGATAAATTAGCTACAAGATTAGCATGAACCAAACGCTCAAGAAATTTACTGACATGGCATAGGTGATCTTTCCAGTTGTCACTGAAGATTAATACATCATCAATGTAAACAACACACCCTGCCAAACCCTCTGTTACAACATTCATCAGCTTCTGAAATGTGGCTGGTGCATTCTTCATACCATATGGCATTACAGAACATGCAAAAGTCTTTCCTAGTGTTACAAAACATGAGATCTCCCTAGCACGTTCAGTCATAGGTACTTGCCAGTATCCCTTTAACAAATCAAACTTACTTATGTACCTAGCCTTTCCGATCTTGGCTATGCAATCTTCCACGCGAGGGAGAGGGTAAGTGTCTGTTTTGGTTATCTGATTAACACGTCTGTAGTCGATGCAAAGCCGCTGTGACCCACCCGGCTTAGGGACCAGAGTGACAGGAGAACTCCACTCGCTCTGACAGGGCTCAATCATCTTGTGGTCCAACAGGTAGCTAAGCTCCTTCTGGATGAGAGGAACTTTCACTGGGTTCACACGGTAAGGAGGCAATTTAATTGGCTTTGCGTCTCCAACATCGACATCATGCATCAACACAGTGGTTCTTCCTGGAGTGGCACGGAACACTTGCGGGTACTCCTGCAGTAATGCTGAAAACTCCTGCCTTTCCTCGGGAGCTAGATGAGAAAGCTTAGTCTGGAGATCATTCATGATATCAGGATTCTTCCCCAAACTATCACTCAGGCTCAAACTGCATGGGAGAGCTTCACTTGCAGACTCGGGTGGAACAGCTACAGTGCAGGCTGGATTATTTTCGTCCCGCCTGTGATATAACTTTAGCATGTTGATGTGACATAGTTGCTTGTTCTTTCTACGATCTGGTGTGGCGATGACATAGTTGACATCACTGAGTTTCTTCTCCACGAAATAAGGAGCAGTAAACTTGGCTTGAAGAGGTTGCCCATGCACCGGTAGCAGAATCAAAACCTGATCTCCTGGCTGAAAGTGGCGTAACCTGGACTTCTTATCATACCAAGTCTTCATCTTCTCCTGAGCAGCTCCTAAATTCTCTCTTGCCAGCTGTAAAGCAGTGGACAGTCGTTCTTTGAACTTCATCACATACTCCAGCAGGTTGACGTCATCTTCCTCTGACAGCCAGCATTCCTTGAGTAACTTAAGGGGTCCTCTTACTTCATGGCCAACCAGTAGTTCAAAAGGTGAGAAGCCCAGTGATTCATTTGGAGATTCTCTTGCGGCAAATACAACAAATGGAAGACCTTTATCCCAGTCTTTCTGATGTTCCAAACAGTATTTCTTGAGGATCGATTTGAGTGTTTGATGATATTTCTCCAACGCTCCTTGGGTCTGGGGATGGTAAGCTGAAGACGTGATCTGGGTGATGCCCAACTCTTTCAGAGACTGCTTGAAAACATTTGACATGAAATTACTTCCCCGGTCTGACTGTACCTCCTTGGGCAGACCAAACTTGGTGAAGAACCCTAGCATTTCCTTAACCACGTTCTTTGCTGAGATATTTCTAAGTGGAATGGCTTCAGGATAACGAGTAGCCATATCAATCAGAGTCAACACATAAGAAAATCCTGAAGAAGTCTTAGGAAGAGGGCCCACAATATCCACCAACACACGGGTGAATGGCGCCTCAAAAGGAAGAATGGGAACTAGAGGTGCAACCTTTTCGGTCTGATTACACTTCCCCACAACTTGACAGGTGTGACAAGACTTACAATACCAGGAAGCATCCCTAAAGATACCTGGCCAGTAGAAGTGTTTCAAAATGCGTGCCACAGTCTTCCTCACTCCAAGGTGTCCTGCCAAACTGGAATCATGAGCCACTCTAATGATATCCTGCCTACAAACACGAGGGATGACAACTTGATGTACAACCTCCCACTCACAGTCGGCTGATGCTGTTGGTTGTCTCCACTTCCTCATAAGTACTCCTGACTTTATATAATAACAAGTAGAAGCACCAGTTGACTCTTCCTCACTGCAAGCAGAGTTAGCAAGACCTTTCAACTCAGGGTCAGCAACCTGCAACTCAACCAACTCTTGACGAGACAAATTATCAACACTACGGGGTACTGCCTCATCTGGTGAGTGGTCCATATTAGCAAGAAAAGTGTCAGCTAGGATAACACCATCATCATCATTATCCTCTAAATCACCGGTAACTTTAGACTTAGCCCTAGTGACAGCACATGCAGGGAACACATCAGGGACATCACAATCCTGGGTCGCAGCCACTGGCTCACTAGACAACTGAGGAGCTGGACACACTTGACTTCCACCAATATCATTTCCAAGTAAGAAAGTTACACCTGACATTGGGAGTGTCTCAACCAACCCAACCATAACGGAACCATTAACAAAACCAGACTCTAAATTCACTCTGCACAGAGGGACAGAGAAGTAATTATTCCCTACACCTTGTAAAATTACAGTTTCATCAGAGGAAATAACATTAGAGCCTAGAACACTGGTCAGCATAAGGGATTGGCAAGCACCTGTATCACGATATATTTTAACTGATTTCCTGTCATTACTGTCCACAGGACTGACAAAACCATCAGACAGGAAATTAGCACATGAACTCTTGAGAGTGTCACCCACGTTACTGCTCAAAAGAGGAGCTCCATCATGAGAATTTAAGTTACCCCTCAAAGCAGGTTCAGTTAACTCGGTTAAAGAATTCTGGGAACTCTCAAGAGTGGACACTAGACCAATTGACTGAATATTTAAAGACTCCTTCTTGTTCACATCACGCTGTCTCCTGAAACATTTCTCCGTAGTATGACCAAGCTTACTACAATAAGTACATTTACTTTTCTGAAATCTAGAGGTGAAGCTGGTATTTACTTCCTGAGAAACATCATCTTTATTCTCTTTCCTGTTACCTGTACTCTGAGTAGAGGCAACGTACTTACTCTCAGCTTTCCCTTTTTCTCTAGAATATCTCTTGTGAGTGAGAACATATTCATCAGCTAAAACTGCAGCATCAGACAAATTATCTATTCTTTTCTCATCAAGGTATAGGCTTACATCTTTATAAATACACCTTTTGAAGTCCTCCAGCAAAATCATCTGCTTAAATTTGTCAAAATCAGAATCCACATTCTCAGAATTTAACCACTGCTCTAACAGATCTTCTTTGATTTTTGCATACTCAACATGGGATTGCTTATCTTGCTTATAAGTTGTCCTAAATTTTACTCTATAGGCTTCAGGAACAAGCTCATAGGCCTTAAGAACCAAGCTCTTAACTACATCATAATTATCAGATTGATCTTGAGGCAAAGATGCATAAGTTGCTTGAGCTTTACCGGTGAGAATAGTTTGAAGGAGTACTGGCCAATACTTTTTTGGCCAATTGAAACCTGTAGCTACCCTCTCAAACAACTGAAAATACTTTGTTAAATCAGATTCATTAAAAGGAGGGACAAGTTTAACATTTTTAGCCACATCAAAATCATCAGAGCTAGATGACCCAGTTCCACCTTGTTTCATGCGATACTCATGGTCTGCCTGAATCCTGGCAAGTTCAATTTGTGCCTGTATCTGTGCCTCCTGAATACGAGCCTGAGACTCAGCCTCCTTAGCACGTGCTTGAAATTCAGCCTCCTTAACACGAGCCTCCTGCAGGGCTAGCTGTAACTTAGCTAATTCAATCTGCGTTTGCTCATTTGGAGGAGTTATATTAAACAAGCTTTTATTAATCATGCCAACAATTTGATCTTTAGAATGATGAGAGTAAACTGCAATTCCCAATTGTTGAGCAACAAGCTTAAGTTCATTCTTCGTTCTGTTTTCTACATCACACACTGTTTGCACATTTGACAAAAAATCTTTGGCTTCATCAAGCGTAGTAATAGTAGACATCATGAATAAATCACAGTCACAAAATATCAAGCAATATCCTTATGATAATATCCTGAATATCCTGATAAGAGGTCGCCAAATTTATTTTACGGAACAGAGAAAGATAATGTACACTTTAAGTGAGAATGCTAATAATCACTACTGTCCCGTAAAGGTCCAGGTTCAAAATAAAAGAGTTAGGTAAAATTTCAAGTTAAAGTTTAATGCTCAAACTAACAACAAAACATTCAGGACTCATAAGGATAATGTAATGGCAAAAAACAGGTTAAATATATGGTTAACTGCAATAGCCTCTATTAACACGAAATTAGCATGAGTAAATTTATGTAAGTCAGCCCTGTTAAAATGATATACCAGATAATACTCAGTGAATGCCAGATATATTATTATAGATACAAAATATTATTAATGATGGCTGACAATAAGAACCTTACATAAATTACAAAAACCTTACTAGGCCTAAGAATTAACTTTATGCTACACAGTACAAGAAAAATGCAATAACAGTCATACTCAAATTACACACAGCTGCTAGATGGCTGGAGACTTCCTGAGCACTCACAATAACAATTGTACAGGGGAGGACAGAGATGTGAGCAAAATAAGGAGTAGATCTAAGTGGCAATAATGCAGAGACTGAGCTCATTATATAGGGGCCAGCAGAGCTTGATACAACTTGTAAGAAGGACGCGCAAATGAAGCCATAGGGGACAAAGAGCTGACAATCCTACTCTGAACAACAGAAAGGACGACTTACTCTACTATAACGGTAGAAGGGGGGACTGAGGCAGAACACGCTCGTGATCAAACATGCAGCATACTGTGCGTTAAAATTACACAAAGGATGATGAAATCATAGGCTATGTAACAATATATATATATATATATATATATATACAACTTAGAACTATATAACTTATATGTAAACTTTAGAAAACTGGCAAATGGGGCCCCTCCCTTAGGAAATTCCTTGGTGCACCCCTGCTGGGCACTGATAGATAAATAGAGGCTTCACATTGTTTTATGACTTAAGCGTCGTGTGTGTGTGTGTGTGTGTGTGTGTGTGTGTGTGTGTGTGTGTGTGTGTGTGTGTGTGTTTGTTTTCATAGTGATAGCTGAGTAGCCTAGGGATGAGGAGGGATCGGATTAACGGGATGGGGGGAGGGGGATTCCACGAGTGAAGAAGAAGGTTTAGATAAGGGAGACATGAATATCGAGTGATAGATAGATAGATAGAGAGAGAGAGAGAGAGAGAGAGAGAGAGAGAGAGAGAGAGAGAGAGAGATTGTATTTTCAATGTAAATTTTAGAATATAATGAATATTTATAAAGGAAATGCTACTGTTGATCCTTCGATCAGTAATACTATTGTAAATCAGTTTATGTTTTTTCATAAAGAATAGTAATAAAACAATAAAACAAAGTGAAATAATTTTTCTTCATCTTTGATGGCTATTTCATTGGCTTCCTTACCCCAACCCTCCCCACATTCTGACCCGGGCCACTCCCATCCTCCATCCCTCCTCATATGGACCGATATCTGGACACTGACAGATAAACAGAGGCTACACATTGTTTTATTATTTAAGCATCGTGTGTGTGTGTGTGTGTGTGTGTGTGTGTGTGTGTGTGTGTGTGTGTGTGTGTGTGTGTGTGTGTGTGTGTGTGTGTGTGTGTGTGTGTGTGTGTGTGTGTGTAGAGGAAAGAAAACGGAAGAGGGAAAGAGGAAGGTCCAGAATCCCGAGGGGACCTCTTAATCCTTCAAACGGTCACTCGTGTTCCGATTTTGGCAAAGGCTTTGTAAAATTCTCTCCCTCATGTTTCCTGAGAAAGGGTATAGTAGTTTATTTTCACTCCAGGCATTCACTTTCTCGTCATGTATACTAGCGCTGAGAGTGACTATGTCACTTTCACTTTCACTTTCCTAACTCATAGTATTCATACATGCTAGAGTGAAAATTTCACTTTCATTACTCCTAGTATATATACTCGTATCCTTACATTGCTACTCATTTACATTTCTATTTCCATTCCCTATTTCATTTAAATTATTTACATTTCTATTTTATTTACACTATGTTAATCACTGTCACTTACAGTAACTTATCAAAATATTTTCCACTGTCCAGTTATATTTACATTCATTACTTTCACTTGCTGTTTACACATAATTTACACATTATCTACATTTCCACTTGCACTGTTTTAAAGTCACCAGAAAGATCATAGTCACTGTCCATCATTATCGTTGATAAATTAGCCAGTTCACATTCCACAGCAGTCATTTAGCCCTTTACCCATTTCCACATGAGGTTTAGTAGGGATAGTGGTCACAGGGCCCTTTGCATCGGCCTAAAAAGTGGCGGAATTGGACAGGCGTGAGTCCGACATGGTTTCACCTTGAAAGACGACAATAAACTGAATGCTGTTGCCTAGGGGCAGTGAAGGGCTGCCAATGTCAGCATGGCGACAGCTGCTAATATATATGCTACGAAATGATTGGCAGGAAATCTTGACAATACATAATAAATTAGGTAGTTCCAGGTGAATGTAAATATCACTTAGGCTTCTCCCTTCCTTTCTGATATGTATTTTTATTATGAGAACAGGTCATATGGCATATTTCAATGGGAAATAAACAGGGAAAATTAGTGAATGAGTGCACGTGAGGTGTTGTCAGGTGATAATTAGCCCATTCCAGATGTATGGCAGTATCAATTACCTTTTCTCTTTCTTTTATATATTATTTTGTATAAGAATAGGGCAAAGGGCACATTTCAATGGATAAAATGAGTGGAAAAATCCATCCAGCATTTGTGTAGCACAGCGCAACTGGTCCGGCGGGAGGAGAGGGTAATGGAGTGGAGGTAAGGAGGGGGGAGTCAAGGACCGGAGAAAAATGGCTAAGTTGTCAACAGCGGATGGAAGTACAGATGACATTAGCAGAACTGAGTATAGCTGGACACTGGTATTACTGATGGATGATACAAGCCACCATTTGAAAGCCCGGGCAAATTCAAAATAACACAGAATCACAAAAATCACATCCCGCAGTATGATCCCTTGCTCCCGAGCGTCATGAAAGTGACGCCCTGCGGTTAAGGGGTTATACCTCACCTTCACTTCTGCTGAGACTCAGCTGTCTGAAGCAACTGATAGCAAACCCTTTTCTGTATCCTCCTACTTTCTCTATACTCATTTCAAAGCTAAAGGTGGCTGTTGTGTATATGTACGCAATGACCTATCTTGCTCTTGTAATTCTGAACTTAATTCTTCTGAATTCTCTACTCTCTGGCTTCTGCTATCCTGTCATTCTCTGATGAAATATATCTGCACTGTGTACTTATCTCCTGATTCTACTATTAAAAATTCTTCGACTATTTTATGTCTACAATGGAACACATTCTATCCATTTCTCCTTTCTCTGAAATCTCCATTCTATCAGATTTCAAAGTTCACTACCACCTTTGGCTCTCCTCTCCTTTCACTGATCTGCCTGGTGAACAAGCCTACATGTTTTCTATCCTTAATGACCTAGGGCAGCTTGTACAGCACCCTATCTGTATCCCTGACCACCTTGGAGAGAGCTCCAACATACTTGACCTCTTCCTTACAACTAATCCTTCTGCTTACACTGTTAATCTTTTCTCTCTGTTGGGCTCCTCCAATCACAACGTTATTACCTTAATCTGTCCTATCGCTCCAGTACAGCCTGTGGACCCTCCAAAGGAACATTGTCTGTGGCACTTTGGAACCGCAGATTGCAAGGCCCTCAGGCAGTAGGCCTACTTCTTTGATTTTCCCTGGAATGATTATTGCTTCCATGGCCGGGAGTCATCTAAGTGTGCCTTGCACATCACAGAGTTCTATTCTCAGGCATGGAAACATACATTCCTTTCTCATATCCTTTGACTAATGCAAGAAATCCTTGGTTTAATTTCACTTGTTCTAATGCTGTCCCCAACAACGAGAGGGCCTATAAAAGGTACTGGAGCAAACCCATCCCTGAATCACATTTTTTTTTTTATGTTTCTGCCCGGAATCGTGCTAAGTCTGTTCTTTGCTCTGCTAAAAATAATTTCATCCGTACTAAATGCTCTCAACTCTCCAACTCGAATTCTTCCCGCTCCTTCTTACACCATGCTGAAAACCTTTCTAACATCTTTACCTCATCATCCTTCCCTCCCCTTTTCTACTCTGATGGTTCTGTAGCTATTTCTTCTACTGATAAAGCAGATCTCTTTGCTCAGACTTTCTCCTCCAACTGCAACTTAGACGATTCCAGTGCTGTTCCTCCATCACTTCCCCCCTCTGACTTCCTCATGGCTGATATTAAAATTTCTTCAACTGATGTATTTTCTACCATCAGTGGCCTCAAAACTAAGAGGGCATATGGGCCTGATGGAGTCCCTCCTGTTGTCCTCAAGAACTGTGCTTCTGTGCTTACACCCTGCCTAGGTAAACTCTTTTGCCTTTGTCTTTCAAATTGTATCTTTCCTTCTTGCTGGAAGTTTGCTTTCATTCAGCCAGTCCTAGAGAAGGGTGACCTTTCCTAATCCTCTAACTATCGTCCAATTGCTTTAACATCTTGTGTCTCAAAAGTTTTCGAGTCTATTCTTAACAGAATAATTTAAAAGCATCTTTCCTATCACAACCTTCTTTCTGATCATTAGTATGGGTCCCGTCAAGGACACTACAATGGCGATCGTCTCACCTACCTCTCAGACTCCTGGTTATCCTCCTTTCAGGACTTTGGTGAAAGCTTTGCCATTGCACTTGACATCTCAAAGGCTTTCGATCGAGTCTGACATAATTCTTTAATTTCCAAATTGCCCTCATACAGTTTCTATCCTTCTAACTGTACCTTCCTTTCTGATCGTTCTATAGCTGCTTTTGTAGATGGCCATCATTCTTCTGCTAGATCTATCAACAGTGGTGTTCCTCAGGGCTCTGTCCTATCACCAACTCTCTTCCTTTTATTTATCAGTGACCTTCTAACCCTATCCAATCGTACGCTGATGATTCCACCCTTCACCTTTCCATTCGGTTTCCGCAACGTCCATCTCAGTAGTTACTTCAACAAACAAGGGCTGAGGCTATGGCACACCTCATATTTGACTTGGCTCGTATCTCTGACTGGGGCAAAAATAATCTTGTCTTTAATGCATCAAAGACTCTGTTTTTATAGCTATCAACCCAACAAAATCTTCCACAGACGTACCCACTAATGTTTAAACCACCCCATCCAGACCGATTTTCCACCACTGACCCCCCCCCCAGTCCCGAGAGATTTTGATTTTTTCTTTTTTTTTTTGCTCAAACCTCCGCCAACACAGAAAATTCATAGAGAAATCACTCACCTGGGTTTAAAATACTGGATACAGGAACAGTACCCCTTATCTTGCTGAGGCAGGCTCCAGAGAAAACGAGTTCTATGGGAGGGGTAACTATTTCACACCATTTGTAATCGGTATTTATTTATTTTTTTGGTACGAATTTATATGTAGCATAAGTATTGGTGATAGCCAATACCCTCTTCAGGCACAAAATGATCCGCAGGTATACTTGGCGAGTGATGAGAAGGGTGGGTGGTGAACTGAATGAAAGGAAGGCAATGATTGATTATGTCTGTGTGGATGAAAGGATGCGAAGATGTGTAATGGATGGAAGAGTTTATAGAGATTGGGGGAGTGGACTTTCTGATCACTACTGGGTGGTGGCCAGAATCAAGATACAAATAAGATGGAGTAATAGAAGAAGGGAAGGGCGGGAAGAAGGAGTATTTGCAAGGAGAGTGGAAAGGTTACAAGTGGATGAGAAAAAGGCAGAATATAAGAGAGAAGTGGAGGAACAATTGGGTAAATATGAATTGATGCAGATGGGGGACGTGGAAGGTGTGTGCAGGATACTCACAAAAGAAATATGTGCAGCATATAATGTGGTGTGTGGGATGAAGAGAAGGCTGGAGGGGGTGCAAGGAACAGCATGGTGGAATAAAGAGGTGAGACAGGCTGTGGCACAAAAGGAGCAAGCATACAATGAATGGATGAGAAATAGGGGCGAGGAAGAAATTGAGAGGCAGAAGAGAGAGTTATATGTAGAAAGAGAGAGGTAAAAAGATTAGTAAGAGAGAGTAAAAAGAGAATGGATGAGGAATTTGGAAGGAATTTGAGTGTAAAGTGGAGAGACTGTAAGAAAATGTTCTGGAAAGAGGTGAAAAGAGTAAGACAGGATGGTAGTGAAGTTAGCAGGGGAGTAAAAGATAAAAATGGTAGATTGCTAGTGGAGAAGGGAGAAAAAGTGAGCAGATGGAGAGAGCACTTTAAGGAATTGTTGAACATAAAGGATGGAAGTGATGCGAGTATAAGTGACTGGGGAATGGCTGGGAGAAGGAGGGAGGCGAGAAGATAGGAAGAAATCAGTAGGATAGAAGTTGTGGAAGCAATGAAGAAAGTTAAATTGGGGAAAGCCCCAGGAATTGATGGAGTGTGTGGTGAAATGTTGAAGCATGGGGGAGAGATAGTAGTAGAATGTGAAAGATGTGCAGATTGGCCTGGGAGAAAGGAAGAGTTCCAGAGTTTGGGAAGTCAGGTATAATTATTCCCTTGTACAAAGGAAAGGGGGAAAAAGAAGTGTGTGGTAATCATAGGGGCATTTGTCTTAGTATAATAGGAAAAGTGTATGGTAGGATACTTATTGACAGAGTTAGGGAAATAACAGAGGAATTAGTTGAAGAAGAACAGGGAGGCTTTAGGAAGGGAAGAGGTTGTGTAGATCAGATATTCATTCTTAGATCTTTAATGGAAAAGTTTCTAGAGAAGAGAAAGAAGTTGTATGCAGCTTTCATGGATTTGGAGAAAGCATATGACAGGGTGGATAGACAAGGATTGTGGAAAGTATTAAGAATATATGGAGTAGATGGGAAGTTGTTGAATGCTGTGAAGAGTATGTATGATGGTGCTAAGGCTGCAGTGTGCGTGGATGGTGAACTGAGTGAATTTTTCTCTTTGAAGGTTGGGTTGAAACAGGGATGTGTCATGTCTCCATGGTTGTTCAATCTGTACATGGATGGGGTAATTAAAGAGGTACAAGGTAGGGTAGTGGATGTTGGAGTGGCCCTTGTTAGAGTGGGTAGTGTTTGGAAACTCACTGTACTGTTGTTTGCAGATGATACTGTGTTGTTGAGTGAAGACGAAGGGGAGCTGCAAAGCTTGGTGGATGAGTTTGGGAGAGTGTGTAAGAAACGGAATCTAAAGTTGAATGTAGGGAAGAGTAAAGTGAGTAAAGTGAGGGAGGTGAAGTCAGTGAATGTACAGCGAGGTTGGATGGTGAGGAATTGGAAAATGTGAGTACGTTTAAGTACTTGGGTAGTGTGATGAGTAAGGGTGGAGGTTTGGAGGGTGAAGTGCTTGAAAGGGTACAGCAGGGAAGAAAGGTTGCTTGTTCCTTGAAAGCAGTGATAAGGAACAGGGAATTGAGCATGGAAGTGAAAAAGTTACTACATGACAGTATTGTGATACCAACTCTAACGTATGGAAGTGAAACTTTGACGTTGTTGGAAGGGCACAAGCCAAGAGTGAGAGCAGTGGAAATGAGTTATTTAAAGGAGCCTATGGAGTCACATGGAGAGACAGGCTGAGAAATGAGGATATAAAGGAGCGTTGTGGTGTGGATGTGGATGTGATAGGATGCGTTAGGAGGAATACACTGAGGTGGTTTGGCCATGTGGAGAGGATGGAGGGTGAAAGACTGACAAGGAGAGTGTATGTGAGTGAGGTGAAGGGGGGGAGAGGGAGGGGAAGGCCGAGGATGAGATGGAGGGATGGGGTGGAGAGGTATATAAGAGAGGGGGGTGTGAGTTGGGAACAGAGCAGTGAAATGGTGGGGGACAGGGCGACATGGAGGCGATTTGTTTGTGGCCATGTCAAACGGGATTGAGGCATCTGGCAATAGATAGATAGATAGACAAGAGTATATTGGTTTTCACACAGTAATATAGGCGATATAAGCATTATTTCACTCACCAAACACATCAACATACCTCACCCTTTTTGGCAACATTACCTGATCATCATTTCTGACTGATTCTTCCTCTAATGCTACGTAAACTTTGTCCTCCACATTGTCATCGACTGGGGAATCATTCTGGCCGTGATTTTTGTACTGTGGTGTGACATGTCTTTACTGGCCAGGTCACTGGTAACAGGTGAACTGCCGAGACAATGGTGTGCGTGCGGGGAAGGTCATGCGGGGTAAGGCACTGTCCCTACCTGGCATCTGGTAGAGGAAGGTGTCCCGTGTATACGTACCAAAAATCACGCACAAAATTTGAAAAATGTGCAAATGACGAACCTGGCAATTGTGGCACGTTTATATATGTCAATGGGAGTCACAGTGACAAAACATTCGGACGTATATACACGTCAATGGGAGTCGGAGGGTTAATAATATCCAGCTCAGCCCTGCATCATCCTTGAACATGCTTGGGGTTTCATTCACTCGGGACTTACCTTGGAGAGAACATATTGCACATCTTGTAAAATCTGGTTCCAAGAGATTAGGTGTGCTAAGCCAACTCTGTGCCTTCTTTACTCCTGCACAGTTGTTGACTTTATACATGGTTTTATTCACCCCTGTTAAGGGTAAAACTCCCATGTGTGGGGAGGCTCCCCACATACAGCTTTTCTCAACAGAGTGAAGTCAAAGGCTTTTTGTTTCATTAACTCTCCTTCTTTTACTGGCTCCCTTCAACCTCTTTCTCTTCGCCGCACTGTTGCCTCTTTATCTCATTTCTATCATTACTTCAATTGTCATTGCATCTCTGAACTGTCTGCTTGCGTCCCTCCACCTCTACTACGGGTGCATAGCACCCGTCTAGCAACAAACTCTCATCCGTTCTCTGTCCAACTCTCTAATGTCAGAGTTAACCGTTACTCCCAGTCCTTCATTTTAGCAACAGGTCAACTCTGGAACTGTCTCCCTCTCTCTGTAGGTTATTTCCTACTTCCTATGATCTCCAGTCTTTTAAACAGTGTGTCCAGGCAACTCGAATTGAACAGATCTTGAATTTGGTTCTCTTTTGTATTGTTTTTGTTTTTTTCTTGTAAGGAACTGTTTTGCTGGCTCGGCCTTTGGTTCCTTCTTCCTCACAAAAAATAAAAAATAAAAAAAAGTTTAGGTTGCAAATTTTTCTTATCCTTTATTTCAATTACCGTACTAGATAACCACTGATTCACTACGTTAAACCAAGGTGCTATATTTTATTCATGCTAACACCAGGCATTTCTTTTCAGTCAAGAAATCTAACAAAAAGCAGATGAATAATATATTTCTTCATTTTATTACATAATGACTTCTTAACTCAGGTTCTCTGGTCTGTTTAGACGGTAACCAGACAATTCTCATGAGTAAGGAAGCTTCTGGTAAGAAACACAACAGCATTCCCTGCACATGCTGGCCTCTCTAAAAGGAACGACTAAACTACATGGAAAACTTTATCTTATGCATGTCATTAACCGCTCTGGTACGCAGTGTTTTGACAGCTTCCTCCCAGAACGCAATTCACGATCATTTATTCAGCTCTTACAGAAGTAAAAAGTTTTATGCACAAGTTTTAGAGCTTGAATTTACACACCTTATGCCGTTACCAGAACATTCTAGACAAAATAGTTCCTGAGGTATGACCTGTCGAAGTTGAAAAAAGTTACCCTACGCAGCTCTGACTGTGATGAAAATACGTCGCGATTCTCGTTTTCTTTGTGGTTCCATTTCATTCCTCCCTCATTCCTCTTTTTTCTTGAACTTCCTCACCCACACCTAACCTCCCTCATCCCTCTCCCCTTCCCCCCTCCCCTCCCATCAGAGCTGTCAAATCTAGAAGCTATCAAACTTTCATGAGAATTTTTTTTTCGAGCTAAAGCATGCGAAATAATTATGTTGGTGAAAAAAAAAAAAAAAAAAATACACATACACAAAGTTAGAGGTGGATGGCTGATTTTGCTCTAAGTCCGACATGGCTGAAGCTGCCACGATTTTTTTCCACTGAGGAAGAGGTGACGACTGCACACGATGGGAGTCATAGCTCGAGTGACAGGAAAATAAAAAACAAGGGTTTTGAACTTGTAAGGCTGTATTGACACAAGTGCAGACAGAAGCCTACAATCTGTCAGTGACAGGCCTCCCTCGAAATCTCATACCCAGCACCACAAGCAGATAAACTCGGACTGGATGGTAAGAACAAGTTGATGAAAATGCTACAGTAAGATACTGAGAAGAAAAGCATCTCTATATACTATACATAGGTCAAAACAGGTAGTGCGCCATGTAAATGCGATGAAAAAAATATTTAACATAAAATGCTTTGTTGTGAGATCCTTTGACACCCGGCTAAGACTGAAAATAGCCGGTAATATTTACACAGCTGCGCAGGGAAGGTGGCCTAAAATCTGTATGTGATAAACCTGCTTGAAATCTGATATTCGTCTTCACGAGTTGAGATAAACTTGGGCTGCAAAGCATAAACGAAGTGTTCAAAATGCAATGATATTGTGAAGAAAATCATCCATATATACTATACGAGGGTCAACAAAGGCAGTGGCCAGCGTAAATGTAAAAAAAAATATGAAGAAAATAGGCCAAAACACCTTGTCGGCAAGTGCCTTGCCAACCCGGGAAGCAAGGAACATTACCAGCAAAAGATTTTCCACTCCCAAAGAACCGATAACACAGCATTTCGGGGGCTGGAAATAAGTAAAATTGTCTCGAACTAGTAACGTAATACTGGGAAAACTAATATTATATACACTTACATACGAAATACAGCATGATATGACCTACCAAACTGAGAATGCCTTGGACTGGCTGAAAAACTTTTGACGCACACTGTGAGAGGCCTGCGGGGTCACGAGCAACAATTATCAGGGTGGTAATCTATGGGAAGATTGTCTGACACTCAGCTGAAACTCAGAACAACAGATGGTGTTATCATACGTTTAGACAAAGAAAATGTACAAAGAAATACATAGAAATATACAAAGAAATACATAACAATGCAAAACATATGCCAAAAACTTTGACAGGTACATAATCATAAATATCGCCAGGTGAGATTGGCATGTAACACGTTTTTCTTCCCCTCCCCCCAAAAACACACACACACACAAAACATACAGTAAATGTTGTGTGCATCACTGTATACAAACACACAAATGATATTCAGGTACTGAATCATGACACGCGGCATAGAGCGTAAAAATACGTAAAATACTCTAGCCGGGGGGGAAGGGGTTCGGGAGTAAACATACCCCGTATTATAGGTGGTGGGGGAATGGGCGTTGGGTGGGGTGAGGCCTGGAGGAGTAGTACTGGGATGTGGTGGTGGGAGATGGACACCACAAGGCACAAAGAAGAAGACCATAGGGAGTACAGGGATGAGGAGGGAGGATAGGGGGAAACAACCCTCAAACAAATGACTGGGGGGGGAGGGGGATCCATGGCGGCGTGATGGTGGATGGATGGGGAGGTTGTGGGAGGGTGGTGGTGGCGGTGAGATGCAAATGAGGTCAGGTAGCAACAAGACAGCAGATTAGAGGGACGCAGTGAGAGGGAGGTGGGGGTTTCCCCCACCGCTTGGGTACAGGCAAGGCCTTCTAAAGCCGGGATCCTCCCTCCCACCTATCCAGCACTTAGTTTTGATAGGTCGGAAGGGATCTACGTCACAATCGGGACGGAGCATGTGGCTGCCAGTTTTTCATAGCACGTTCACGATCATCGTTTGCCGAAGTAATCCTGAAAAATAGGCGATCGTTGTTCCTGGCATCAGAGGGGTTAAATGAAAAGAAAAAGAGGAAGATAGAGGGGCATAGCGAGGAGTAACAAATGTCTCCTCACTCGCAGTCCCAGATTCAAACTAAGACCGAGATGGGCTCAGGGCTGCCTGGATGCCGTTTTTTTTCTTCATGTACACTAAGTCATCCTGTCATATTGGCCAGGTCTGATCGAATGCCTCGAGAAAAGACTCAGCTACATCACACCTCCGTCATCCCCACAAAAAAAATACCGTAAGGTATTATGGCAGGGTAACATTAGGTTAGGCCTAAGGTAGTTAGGTAGAGGTTGGTGTAATGTCCAAATACGGATTTTTTGAAGATTTTATGGTTTGATTAGCGGAATTGTTTCATCTACTCCCAAGCGAAGGTGCGACTTTGCCGAATCATTTTTCACTGAACTCACTCCGACGTTGCCAATATGACTGGATGACTAACTGTACCTGAATATATATATATATATATATATATATATATATATATATATATATATATATATATATATATATATATATATATATATACTGCCGCAGCTTTCTATTGCCTGGCATCAGAGGGCTTCAAGCTGGGGAAAAAAATAGCTGCATATGTTTGCATTCACTTTTCTTTTAATCAGTCGAAATTTTTATTTGGTTGATTTGTGTATGCAGTATACTATGTATATATATCTGGAATCTTTAACCACCACATGCCGGGCAATATGTAATGAAGTTGTCACCTCACCACAGGCAATTTTTTGGAAACTGCAGAAAATTACTAGTTTTCAAACCTTAATACAGTATGTTAAAGACTATGGCTTTGCTCTCAACGTGATAACTTATTCCACTATAAGATAAAACTAGACACTGTTGCATCCAAGGCATGCCTTATGGCACTCTCACTGAGCTCTTTTCTAGTATCCTTGGAAAGAGGCTTAGCAGGGGTGGATGATGCAATTGGCTACAAGTGATGCAGATGGAATCAGACAAAAAGGAACCTGAAGAATACACTGTACACCTGGCAAAGATAAAGGACGGACTGACTCTCGCCTGGGAGGTATAGAGGGACTCCCTCATACACAGAGCTACTGGGGGGCAGGGGGGGCAATTTGCCCCCCCCCCTGGGAAAATTTGGGGGAAATGCTGAAAGGGATTTTGGCATAGTTCTTGTATGACGATACAGTTTTCCTAATTTTACCACTTGTATATTAAACAATATTATCTACTTCCAAAAATATTTATTTGGGAGCACTAATTTCCTTTGGAATTGAAAGCTAGAGAAAATATTTAAAAACCCTTGAGAAAAAATGACCAGTTATAACTTAACAACTTCCCTTATCACCTTAGATTATGTGGTTAATATTAGAGCTCTAATGACGTTTTGCACTTGAATCCTGATGAGGTGTAAAAATGGCCTTCCTGTCCCCTCAACCATATCCTCTCACCCTGCAGCCATATCCTCTCACCCTGTAGCCAGTTGCAAACAAGCACTGCACAATTAATGTTACAAACAACTGAAACAAGCGGAATTTTTGAAGACTGCATGGAGACATTTTGATCACCTCAGATCACATTTTAGAAGGTAGGCAGATATAAATGTGTGTGCTGGGGCCTCGTTTGGGTGGGGGACAGAGGAATGTGTCCCCCACTTTTTGGAGCCTGGGGGGCAGAGTATCTTTTGTCGCCCCCACTTTTATAGGTGAAAATTTTTAGAATGAATGGCTTTACAGCGTTTTTTTTTTTTTCCTTAATGGAAAAATCCCTTCTATTCAGGACAGTACAGCTCAGGTGATATGAAAATCATTCCCTGCTGAGCGGGGCAGGTCAAGTGATCACTTGAGTCAAGGATTACGAAAGGTTAATCCCACCAGATGTATTAACTTAGGTCAGTCCTGACGTGTGCACCATCCCTGATGCCTGAGCCAATGACAATCAAACTAAAAGAATATGTGGTGGAAACAGAACTTCTATTGGCTGCCACCACAGCAGTAGTCCAAAACAGAATACCAGACAGGGGGTGGGTGCAGCAGGGAATTTTAATTTACATATGTGTGCTAAGTGGAGAGAGAGAGAGAGAGAGAGAGAGAGAGAGAGAGAGAGAGAGATACAAAACCGCAAAGGAAAATAGAAAAAAAGCGATTGTATCACGAATATGGGAAAGTATGTGTGTTCGGGACACTCACGCCAGTGTGGTGACAGATATTTTGGGGAAATATTCGAAGTGTTTGCCCCTCCCGGCAAAAGTCCTAGATACGCCACTGGACTCCCAATCTACCGTTTGATGATGAGATGAAATGATGGACAGCTCAAATGGTGGCAGGAAAACACTTCCAGTTATAGCTGCTACCCAGTGGCCCCGTAGCAGCCCGATTGTGATGTGAATACTCATTACCCGGCGTATGGGGGTTAAACACTAGGTTCATATAAGATCTAATCTTATAATACCACATTGTAGGCTGCAATGGGGGTGCTGGGGCATGGTTTATCGGTATTCGATACATAAAAACGTACTCAGAAGGTTCCAAAAGACACTAAACGATGCAGCCTCTGAGGATCATCTAGTGGGTTCCTAAGAGGGCACCTGAAACAATTCAAAAAGTTGTAGGAGGCCTCCATGAGCTAATTTCAAATGGGTTCCTTAGTAACTCAGACTCATTGGCTCTTTTAGGTAGGTCACTATGTGGGCTCAGCAAAGGAGTATCTGATGATCTCCACTCGGTGAATAACTCACTGGGATACATCTTCAGCATATCTGTCTATATCTATCTATATCTATCTATCTATCAATCAATCTATCTATCTATCTATATCTATATCTATATATATATATATATATATATATATATATATATATATATATATATTATAGATGGAAGTCTTACCAATCGACATCCCACCCAACAGTAAAGTCACACGCACCACCACTCGCCTCCCAACAGAGCACTGTAAACACAGCCCAGCTGTCCTGCCCTCACACCTTTGTGTATTGCACACACTCATCAGACCTCACTAAATTCTGTATTAACCATGCAGATTTCGTCAATATTGAGCCTAAACATTTACTTTTCACGTATTTTTTTCACTGTTACTTACCTAACTCTACATTTATTTTTCACATATGTTTACACTGTTACTTACAGTAGCCTACCGAGTTTTATAATGCACAATTTGTTCGGATTCATATTTTCATTTAATGGTTACGAAAGAAGATAGCGCATTCTATTATTCCATCCCAATTCACAGCATTATTTCCTCACTGAGAACAGCAGCCTCCTCTGTTTTGTTAATGTTGCAACCAACCATGCCTGTAAACTCAATGGAAAAATAAGGGGTAAGAAAACAAAAATAGTTGGACTGAAGTATTCCCTCTCCCATCCATAACGGGGTCGGATGCACTAACGCAGTTGCGGTCCTGTAACTCGCTACGGGCGGAAGAAAAGGTAGCGGCGTCGGATGTGTATGTATTAAACACTTTTACGAACTTACGAGAGCCGGAGTTACGGTCGCCGCTAAGGATGGGCCTCACCAAGGTAAAGAGAAGAGTATACTGAGAGGTAAGTACAGCACCCCCGAGCCACGCAGATTCTGTGACGTCAAAGTTAATAAGAGAGAGAGAGAGAGAGAGAGAGAGAGAGAGGTGGGGGGTGGTGGAAGAAAACGGGAGCTTGACAGAAAATCATCTGTATGTATGGTACGCTATTGTATTATGAATGTTCACACAGGTCGCTACTCAACACACTCACACAGTAATGGAACTTACTTGTTAAACTCGGTAGTTGAAGAGTAGGCACTGCTCCTTTCTTGAATTTCCTTTGTCCTGGAGGCACTGGTAAACCAAGCAATTCATACTTAAGGTTGCGTTCAAAGGCAGTACTCTCAAAATGACGGCTGCATACAAAACCAGATGACCGATTTTTCCATTTTTTTCTAAGTGCTTCATCTTTCGGCAGTGCATGAAAATGTATTCTCTTGTCACCTTTCACATGAATGGATTTGCATCCACGAACTATACAAATTGTTGGCATGTTCACAAAATTATCTGTATTGCCATAGCCACCCCTAAAAACAGAAAACGGAGTACTTATTCACAGGCAGGTGTGTGTGTGACTGGCGTGTGTTGAGCAGGATGAGCTGCAGTCTGTATTAACTATGACGTCATGCGCAGACCGAGACGCATTTTAGCTCCCCCTCACCCCCCCATGAAACTACCTTTCATTCTCTTTACCTTGGGCCTCACCACCCTTAACGTCTCCCGCATCTTTCAGCCACTAGGAAATAAACTGAATTATTTTAATATAGTGGGTAGTTTATTGAGGTGCTATGTAATAATACAAAGTGAGGTGTATAGTAGAACAGTGTAAATTAGTGGTATTAGTGTATGTTAGTGTTTTACTGTAGTATATGTACCATCACGAACAAAAGTTCGTTCCCCCAGCCAGCCATTGTGTGAATCCGAAACACCTGAGGATCGAGAAACGAAGCTTCTGAAAGAACTGCTATTTTCACCAAACAGATGGCGCACAGTAATGTTTATGAGGGGGGCAGGGAGGTTGGGAGAGGAAGATGTGACGAATGGAAGTTTGTATCTGGGTGCAGATTACGTAGCTTAATCACCATATGCTCATATGGTACGACTGTGATAGAGATGGATTACAATAAGAACGATAAATAACGTTCGGTAACAATATTTTTATGCGTGGTGTATGTTGTAGCAGCACCAGTGGTCTAGTTAATCTTATGATTACTACCAATATACTGATAACACACGTTTTAAGTGTTGAAGCAGGGATATATGATACTTATTACTAATATACAGTATGTGATATTATTTTCAATGTCGATGAACAGCCAGCATTCAGACGACCTGTTATACCAAACAATATTATATTCTGTCCTTTATAGAATATTATATTTTATTCCACGCATTACCAACACAGTAAATATCTCACAGATGAGCAAATACATCGCACACTGATATGTGTATATCAATAAATGCTGCCTCCCCCACCAACTGCTTAGTGTATTGCAGGAATCAATGGCTGAAATACACCTACAGTTACACCTGGCAGGTTTCGCTCAACCCAAGGTTAATAACAGGAGTTGTGTTCATGTTTCTTTGGTTTCCACTTTACCTCACTGACGGGCTATAATGAGCAAAAATAGCACCGCATTTTTTTCCTTCAGTTAACTAGCATCTTCAGTGAGGTAAAAAAAAAAAAAAAAAAGGCATATTATGTAGACTGTAGTTATTGTTAGGCCATAACTTAGTTGAAACAAACAAATCAGCGTAACCTTAGCCTTATCCTAACTCGTCTGGTGCGGGTGGAATACACAGTCCATACATGGTGCAGACACTATCAGCTTCCTAGACTCGTTAAATAGGTCTAGTAACCATGCAGTTACATAAGTTGTTCACCCCGTTATTATCACTTTGCAAAAATAAAAACGTGATATCCACAACTTACGTAATACCTTGTTCGAAATATATTGTGGGACTTAAATTATTTGTGATACACGTAACTGGTTATTGCATGTCAGGACCACCCATAGACAGGCGTTTGAGTATCCAGGAGTGATGGTCTTCATGTCGCTCATCATTCTCCTTTGTCTGTCTGGCAGAAATGTTTGCTTCTGCATATGTTTGTGGTGGGGTCGGGTAGGTTGGGAGAGGCCGATGCCACGATAGTCAGTTTAAGTGTATATGACGTGTTGTTAATATATGTGTGATATTATTGAATCCTATTGATCGACCATCCCTCTGACAACCTATTATACCGAACAATAATTTATATGCTCTTTTATATTTCGAGTTCATTCCACACATTACCAGCACAAGATAAACTGGCCTATCTATTATTACCCGTCCCCGTCCTGGAGGGGCTCGGGGACGGGTACTGTTTTTACTTGGTTTGTCTGTTAGTTTGTCTGTCTGTCTGTCTGTCTGATAGCTTTAGGCGAAAACAACTGGTGCGATTTTGACTAAAATTACAAGGATGATGGGCACTGACCTTCTGATCACCTGATTCAATTATGGACCAAATTGGACCAAGGCCCAGGCTGTAGGGACAAAAATGTATAGTAATAGGGAAGGGTAAAAATAGTTTTTTTTTTCTTTTTTTTTCGTCACTTCAGATTCGTCATATCGAAATGAATGCAAAACCAAAAGGAGCATCTTTCAAATATGCATCCTATAACATATCTCGTTATTTCAGGCTGGTCACCCCCCGGTTATCGGTAGGAGGGTCAACGTCAGGTGGGTCGGACCTAATATTTCAAATGAGCATGAAATAGTCAATTTTCATTCGATTTACTCGAAATTTTATGCGACATCTTTGACTACATATACTGTTGTGATTATACGCCAGTATTAAAACGACTGCCGGGGACTGGTTTGCTGTGCTTTGGCACAGCTTCTTATAATGGGATTAACTTCACACTGTTATGTGAATATTGCAAACAAATGTAACCCACAGCCCATTTTCACCCGTAGTGCGTGTATTGCAGGAAATGGTGCCCTAAGTAAGGATGCGGTCACAGTGGCAGGTTTCCCTCAACCACGAGTCGGTATAAAGTAATAAGTGGTAAACATTTTTTTTTTTTTACCCCACTGACGGGCTACTTGACTGTGGAAATATACTATTGTTGTTCTAATCCCTCAGTAAAGCAGCACCTTCAGTGGGGTGTATTGTAAAACAATGAAAATATGAATACCGACGTTCTTGCCAGGCCATTCTCTGGTTGAGGGAAACCTGCAAATGTAAACCCAGCTTTGATGCGGGTGGGATAGCCAGGCCATACATCTGGCAGACACAACCAGTGTGATAATGGAATTGCAAATGTTATTCATTCTGTAATATTACTAAGTTATTTAAAAACGCGAGGCCCCAAATTATGTAATAACAAAGTGCATAATCCAAGTCTATTATGGGTCTTAATGTTTATGATGCACGTGACTGGTTATCACATGTCAGAAAAGGTGGTGAACTGTCCAGGACCGCTGGTCTCCCCGTCCCTCACTAACCTCCTTCGTTCTTCCCATCCCCTCTGTCTGGCTATGCCTTGTAAAAAAAATGTTTGCACGTGTATTTGAGCAAGTCGGTTGCTCATATATTTCGTATTACAAAGCATATTGCTGTATCGGCCTCTCCCAGGCACCGAGTGAGGCCCGTGCAACCAGTTCGTGGCCTGTACGTTAGTGAACAATTCCTCCTGTTAATGACCTATATGTTTTAGACATTCCACTAACCTGTATAAAAACGTATCATCTGTTGCTTTTTTTTTTTTTTTTTCTGAAAACCTGGTATTTCACCATCACTATGACAATCGTTTTGTTAGTTCAGCATCTCATGATTGTTAGGTTAGGTTAATTTAGTTAAGGGTAATGGTGAGTTACTTTATGCTAATCTAAGTTAGGGGAAGGAGGCAGGGGGAAGTCGGACATTCCAAGGGCGATATAAGTACAAAAGGCAAAACAGCCATAAAAGCCTTTTATATGTTGGTCACAGATTTGACAGTTCTTGGACTTCTGAACTGTGTTTTTTAAGAGTAAGGACAAAATGTGGGTTCTCAAATAATTGTCATGCTTCATAAAAGTACAAAACCTTCCTAATATTCCCAGAACATACTAAAAATTTCAATAAGACCACAAAATTCCCTACCATAACATTCTAAAATTAACTCGAGTATTTATTTAATATAACTCCCAAGGGGGTATTCCATCCTTTCTTGGGGATTACTGAGGAATCATCCGGTATTTTCTGGCAAAAGTGAGGAATGACCAAGAATAGTCTTCCAATCTCCAGCAAAGGTTAAGGTTTGATAAGGTAAATTTAAAGTTATCTTGTTAGGTTTATATTAGCTTGTTCTGGTGGCTAAGGTTAGCTTGTTCAATTTAGTTTTTGTTTGTTCAGCTAAATTAGATTAGGTCATTTAGTTAGGTAAGGTTAGCTTCACCTAAGTATAGGTTAGGTTAGTTTAGCTTAGGTTGCTCATTTACCTAAGGTCAGGCTATTTTAGGTTGTTAGGTCAGGATCGGTTACTGTTAAACAAATAAATAAAATACACATTTTCCTAGATGGGGCTTTTATCCCAGGGGCTTGTGTTCTAGGGGCTTTAATTCTTCATATATTGTAATGAACAGTAGTATACAGAGTACAGCAGTGTCAGTTTAGTTATGTACAATGCACATTGGCGTAGTAATGTTGCACAGCTGTAATATTATTTTTCTGTCTGTACAGTGTATTGAAAATAATATACATTACTGTAGGCTATAGTAACAGTAATGGACAATACTGCTGCACGCTATGCAGCAGTAGTTGTGCTTGTAATAATGTAAGTAATGTTTTCTGTTCATACTGCACTTCGCAAACTGACAAATATTTCATAAATTTCATCCCAGTGTGAAAAGGCCCGTCCCCTGTTTTGTTTTTGAGTTCTCGTCAGGGCGTTAACTGAGAGTAAATGTTTCCAAACACGATGATTGGCTGAAGCTTCCAGGCAGAGAAGAATCCTGTGTTGTGACTGGCCAAAGAGATCATCGGCTGAGTGGGGAAAAATTCCCCGAAACACAGCGAGTTCTTCCCCGCCCTTAACCTTACGGTCACCGTACGATGGTGGGAGAAATGTTAGTACATAGCAAAACGTCGACCATCGTACGGATACAGCAACAGCAGCGCCCTTACGGTGACCTTACGGGGACGGGTTAGTGCATCCGCCCCTGGACACTGACGCAAGTCAAACCGGGGTTGCCTCTTCAGGCTCTTCTTACGAACAAACCCCATGTCACATACCTGATTTTTCCCACAAATTAAAAACAATGTCCCATAACATTTTCCACAACAATACACTTATAATAAATAGTAAGCCATAAAACTTAGTACTCACATACTTGAAAAAATCGGTGTAATAATTAGTCATCTAGGTCCAGGGACACGATCTCGTCCACTGCTTCGTCTGTTAGTGGATCTTTGTTGGCAAAATTCTTAATCATTTCATAAGTTGGTGTGAGGTCCACACTTTTTTTTGTCCATGCTTTAAGCCATGACGAATTTGGAGAATTGCCTAAACTGACCTAACATAATCGATTTCTGAGTTTAGATTAGACTACCCTCAAGTGAGAAAATATTCTCAACCAAAGCATTGGAGAAACGCTTTGTGATCAGAGTTAATGCTAATGATGTTTGGAAATATCTATTGACCAGCAATTTCTGTCTTTTCTGTGACCTACAACCAAAAAAAAGATGTGTCTTGCATGCCAGATTGTGACCACTGTTCTAAATTCAAAGAATTCCACTCGTTTTCAAGTTCATGTCATTGCAGTGTGATCGATATTTCTCTGCCAAGTCTGAAGTGCCTTCTTTTCGCAGAGACACTGTTTTTCATGGTTCAGGGAGTTGCAGCTGGAGCAAGTTTTCTACATTGTTTGGAAGGTGAACCTGGAGTTCATATACCATTTCTACTGCAATTTTTTTATGGCGCTCTTTAAAAAAGTTAAGCTGATTTTCATTAAAAGGACAATGCACAGCTGAGGTGTTAGATTTATGGCCAAAATGAACTGCACATAGTGGCAAAGTATGATATACTTAAGTTGGGAAGATTCTCAAACGAACACCTCTGCAAGTGACTTGGCTCAATAACCATTTGCAGCACATTGTGATAACTGTTTAGTAGATCCTAGATCCTAGATCCTTAGTAAGTTTTATTACAATAGCATGTTCTGCCTGAAAGAGTCCGTTCACTTTAACCTCTTTCAAAACTTTCTGTGCATACTGTAGAGCAGGTACAACTTTCACTGTAGGCACCGCTTAACAGCTCAGCAAGGTGACATTCATCATTTGCTGCTGCAGTTTCAAAATGAATGCACAAAGTATCCCACTGATCAAGGATTACATTCATTGTTTCTACACAGGCTAACCACGTAGTTGCTGCCTTGCCAGGAACTTTGACTGGTTTGGTGTTTTCAAGACCCAGTAAACATGAATGTGTTGGATCAGAACCGTTTCAATGCTGGCTTGTAATGGCAGGTGGTGTCGGAATGATATAGGCAAGCCAGATGACCTGAATCGCCCCAGTGCAAGTGCCGACAATCTTTTCACATAGATCCAGATTCGGCTCTGTTCTGGCCAAACATCATGTCTGTATCGGGAGCCAGTAATCAAATCACAACCTGTTTGTCCCAGCAAACATAAAATGCATGGGCCAGTATTGTTCCAATGCTGGCACTCCGACCTTTAATATATCGGACCAATGATGTAACTCTGGCCTCCGATGTTGGTCCGACTTATATCAGTTATCCGTTAGCACTCAGGATGTATCGGTACAATACAACCACGCCCATTTCTCTGACGGGCTTCTTCTGCCCGTGTCCACTTTTCAAGCGAAGGTGGACGGAACTACATCATCATCATCATCGGTACAATACAGGATTCGTAATGGGTCAGTGATGGAAGCCTTAATCGAGTCTTAATCGGGTGTAAGTAATCGGTCCAATTTACAAGTCGGTGTGTCTGGGTAGCTCGAAAGTAACAGATCTTGAAAATTAGTTTTTCTTCCTTTGAGGGAATAACACTGTAAACTTTTATCCTTTAAATGCTTAAAAAAAAAAAAAAAAAATCAGGATCCGAACCATTGTCATCTGAACGCCTACCGTACAGTGCACACATCTGACAGCTGATTTAGTGAGTGGAGTCTCTCTAATCCAAGTTACATAAATCTATGAATACACAGTATGTTGCCAGCTCAGTATCTCCTATGTCCCCAGTTGCTGCCAAGTGATGGAATGTCTGAAATGAAACAAATTAAATTAAATGCTTGGTGTGGGACTCGAACCCGTGCCTCCAACACATCAGAAATTTTAATCTTACCACTGAGCCACAGAATTCCATAGTCACTAGTGCAACTCTGACCATTTTATAGACCCAGTTGTATATATTTTGTGTGTATACCAATTCCCCTTTGATATTAATAGTATCAGTTATGATCTAGTAAGCTGAAAACAAGTTCAGTTCCCAAAAACATTACCCAAAAAAAGACTTTTGTTTTATAACAAGACAGTTGCCTGTGGAAAACTCCCGTCTTCGTCGAAATTTCTATATTGTATAAAATATATTTAAATTATCCAATATATGAAAATGGTCTGTGATGGATGATGTATAATTATATCACTCAGTTGTTAGCTGCTTGATTAGCGTGATCAGCGATACATAGATTAGGCCAACATTTTATTACCATTCTTGACCCAGTTTTCGAATAAAATTATATTTATATATCCGTCCAAGACATGTTTTACATCAATAGGCCCATTTCGGTAGAAATAGGAAGAGAGGAGGGCAGGCACAGAAAAAGAATGATAAAGGCTAAGGAAGGAGTAGGCAGCACTACATCAAGTGAGTGGATGATGGTCGCCACCACCTATCATATATATATATATATATATATATATATATATATATATATATATATATATATATATTAAAGGCATTACTGCCAAGAATCGGTCCAATGTATGGTTGCCGTTTCAGATCAGTGTCGGGAAAAAAGTTTTAGTTATACGTCGGCCCAAGACAAGTTTTACATCAATTGGCCCAATATAAACAGAATAAGGCCAGGAATTGGTCCAGTGCATGGTTGCCGTTTTCCCTTAGTTCCGTTATATGTCAGTGCTGGCCCGTCATTTCAGTGTTTGCTGGGTACGTGTCGATTCATGTATGTACTGCTGTATCAGACCTATTCATAACCATTACAGAACCATCTGTTAGCCAGCACTGGTTATGTATCACACCATTAAAGGCAAAACTGCATATCCGGTTTTCTTCTCTTTTTACAAGTTGAGAGACCACCTTTGATTTACCTTGAACAGAGTTGAACATCATTCGTGTCTATGTTGAATAGTGATATTCAGCACAATACAAAGTGATTTAAAGGTGGTTTTGCAGCTTGGAAAAGGTTTGTGATAAGTCTGTTTACGTCTTGTGGCTCTCAAACATCTGCAGTTTATAATTTTTGGTTCTTTGTTAAAGAATATATATTGCACACATAATTCTGCTTGGCATACTGCCAGACCTGTATAGGAGCCAAATAGTGTGGGAAAAAAAAAAAAAAAAAAAAAAGGTTTAGCGTAGGAAGGGGGAAGAGGTACAAACTACACAACATCAATATTTACCACAATAATAACGAAACCTCTATTGAACTACTAAGAAAACAGAGTTTTGCCAAGTCAAATTCATGAGTGTAATTTGCCCCGCAAATATCGAGAAGACAGACTTCAGTGGTACTGCAGGCGGTGGAAGGAAAGTCGGGAAAAAAATTGGGGAAAATCCAGTGAAATTCACTACCTCAGATAATAATAATAATAATAATAATAATAATAATAATAGTTATTATTATTATTATCATTATTATAATTAACCAATTGTTACTCAGGGAAGTTATAATACAATGCATGATTTTCTAATTTTCAAGTAAAAACAATATTTAAGATCATCGATCGACTAACCATTTTTGGTTTCTGTATTCTCTATATAAAATTAAATTAAAAATTGTAAAATTTATAGCTAGGCAAACATTAAACAAACAACTGTAAATGGCGTGATAGGGGTTTGACAGTATAGACCCAATTCAGGTATATGCTAGCATTGGCAACAATATTCTGTTTCAATATTGGTTTGCCAGAATTGGAATGGAATAGTATTTTGTGTATTAAGCCAGTGCAAGTCATACGCGATTTGCCGCAACCTGGCAGTACCGATACTAATCCGGATTGAGCCGATGCCGGAACTGGAATGGAGTAGTATTTTGTGTATTAAGCCAATGCAGGTCACACGCGATTTGCCGCAACCCGGCGATACCGATACTAATCCGGATTGAGCCAATACTGGCCCAATAACCCCATGTTTGCTGGGGAACTTTGTATACCTCCCGATAAATACTCATTCGTTTGCGACTATTTGAAAGCCAGTCTTGTGTTTCCCGGAAGATAAATGTCAGTGCAGTTGGCATTACCTCAAATGCTTTGCTAGCAACCAAATGAAGGAAGCAACATACACACCTGACTGCCATTAAACTGGGGTTATCTTTCATTATGAGGCTTGTCAATGAGTTTGCACCGTCACATTCAAGACCAGCTAACTTTTCTATTTTCAGTCCATCATTTTCCATACACTGTTTCACAATTTTGTAGACTGTATCAGCTGTTCAGTCCGTGAGAGGAACGAGTTGATAAAATGTTTTTACTGTTTTTTTTTTTTTTTTTTCACTGCACTGTAGTAGAGTACACTGATGGCCAAACATGACACGTTTGCTGTGGTTGTACTTTCATCTACTGTGAAACTGTAGTGCTTCTGATCTTTTTTCGGTTTCTTTACAATAACATGACTCACATTTCTTTGGAGACGTGAACATTTTGTCCTGTGCATTCTTAAGTTTTTAGAACTAAGTTTTTGTCTAATACAGCAAGCAGGTCATTGAGATGGTCGACTGCACGGGTGGATGTGTGCTCGGATATATACACAACTATTTTAAGTTCTGCTGCTTTAGGTAGATCAAGTGACTGTTGAAGCATAGTGTCATAAATGAAAGTTTGAATCCTACTGCTGTAGGGACTCAGGTTTCCTTGTGCTTCTTACCATCACTGTGGCCTATCAGGGACTTCAGACGAGCTTGCATAACTGTGCCACAGATTTTACATCATGCCTTCGTACCATCTCCCATAACAAGTTGAAGCCATCCTGCAGAAGAAATCATGGCCTTCGATTACTATGTTGGCCAATGAAATGTTACAGTGCATGAACAATAACTGATGGAGTGTCTACCCTATGTTACTAAATGCTCAAGCTTAACCCCTGCAACACCAGCCCTGCCTGTTTCTTAATACAACAGTCAGGTGTCAGGCAATATTATAGATAGCTGTAGTTATTCTGCCTTAGTTAATCTACAGGTTATAGGTATAATCCTCTGAACATGAAAGCCCAAGCTGTTCTCAATAAAATCGTCTCCCACTACCAAGTAAGACAGAAGAGCATAAATTGTAGTGAAAGGGTTAAAAACACCTTCATAAAAAAATCATTACTAGCATTAACCCCTTGGCTGCTAAGAGCCTCTGAGGCAGACCTATCGATAGCCTGCTACAGACCTCTCAGAAGGCACCTTTGATTCAGGGTGAAGAGAGTACTACGTAGGGTTAGTCCGCTTCGCTCTTTCCACGCATATCTGTGACGTCATCAGGCTTATGAGGGGGGAAGGGAAGATATATGGTTAAAGAAAACTGGGCTGACAAGTCACAGGAAGGGTAACTATGAAAGACCCACGTCTCTCACCCCCTCCCCCTCCCCCCCCCTCTCTCTCTCTCTCTCTCTCTCTCTCTCTAATATTTTTTCACCTGTATTATTATTCACTTCTAATTTTAGGCATTGACAAGAGAAGTATACTAACAATTTCTTGACCATCCATAATGCATATTAACAAATATAAGCAGAGGTTAAGAAAACTCAGTATATCATGCTTCACCTATATTACAAATACATAACTAAATAGAATAAAATAGAACCTTACTTCCTCTTTGTGACAATGCCTTACTTCAATATTTTTGCATATTTTCTTTTCTTACTTCTGGAAGAGATAATTTTTCTGTTGAGGACACGTATTCTAAAAAACATGCGACACCGAACAAATAGTGTGATAACCTCCTTTGGTAAATTTATATATTCACACATACTGTATACATAGCCAATGTTTTTGTTGAATTTTTGCCAGGTTTTAGTGACTTTTCTCCATGGTAACACAAGAATAGTTTTTACATTTTTTTAAGCTCAGTAAGGAAAAAATCACTTGGTGTCATTAAACCCTTCTTGCTTCTACTAGCTGCCTCATTCCATGTCCCTTCTCCTGCCTTTACATGGGAACCAAGAAACTGGAACTGTGGAAATCTGAAGGCTATATATCCACCTACATAGCGCAATCCTTCTGCTTTTATTTCGTGTTCCATTTCTAAGGGGGACATAGCATCATCGTCACAACTGTTACCTATATTATCATCTGGCTCTAATTCATCAGGATCAAGGGAAGAAAATATCATGGCAGACAAACATAGTTCTTGCTCCAAGGATTCCTGATCGCAGTCATCTAGCTGCACGTTGGCACTGGAGACATCACATATATCAGTTACCATTGATACTTCATCATTTTTCTTCTCAACGTTACAACTTTCTACAGCTAGCTGACTGTCTTTCCCAAGTATATGTGACCTTATTCTGTGTTTAAAGGCAACAGGAGACGGATGTTCATAGGAAGCCTCTAGTTGTCTGAGAGTGGCAAACATATGTTCTAATCCATCTTGGTTCAGCCTGTATGTTAATAGGCTATATATGAAATTTTATACTTTTCATTTACCATTTTGTACAGCTTTTGCAAAGAATGCGATGACACAACGAGCCCTTTCTGAAATTGATACATGCATTTGCTACCAGTGACTTTCAAATTCTTTGCACAGTATATCATACTATTCAAAGTATCATTTTGTTGCTGTAGATGAAGGCCATATGCATGTCTAGAGAATTTCTTATCGAAGGGCACTCGAGAATTCATCAGGTCAAACCATGAATCACACAGGTGAATGAATTGGCTAGTGTCATCCCAGTATTTACTTTCCAATAATCCTTTGTCACCAAAGTACTTCAAGGATTTGGCAGTTGTCTCTGATAGTAACTGAGCAGCAAGATTTACTTTCATTCTTTTCAACCCATCTACACAAATATGTTTATCTGATAAGCGAAATGTTGTTTTTAGGTCACTGACGCTCCTCGTGATAAGCTCTCTTACACATCCACTGAGCACATATTTTTCATCTGGTAGTTTAAAACCAGAATCAAGAAAATTGTTTCTAATTAACTTAATTAAATGAGGAGCGTCAGCAAAAACATACACTTCTCTATCAGGAGCAGCTGGATTAGTGAATGAAGAATTTTCTACTCCTATGCCTAAATCATTCCATAGCCGTACATTTGTACGGCCCAGATCATTTACCATGCCAACAAGAATATACCCTGCAGCTTCAATTTTGACTATCAAATCAAACAACATATCTTTAGTTACACTGCAATCAAAATCATAAAATATTACCTGCTTCCATGACTTTACTAGCCCACGAATCATGACACACTGAACCCGGTTTTGGGGGCCATATAAAGTGTCTGTCCCCTTATCAAATGTCCATTCATGGGCAACACTACACTCATCGAAGGACAAGCTGCATAAACGATCAGCTTCAGTCATATCCTTTGCTTTGCACTTCAGTAAATTTAAAATTGTAGTCAACACTCCTGGTTCTACATTTACCTTTGCCATCCATCGATTTAAAGTTGTTTTAGAAGGAAATGGGAAGTTACAACTTTCACGCAAATATCTATAAGCTTTGGGGCTCAAACTGCGTAATGTAATGGCATTACTCATATCATCATCATTCCACCGTTTAACAGGGGTTCCACTTAATATACAATCAATTTGTGCGGAAGAAAACAATTTACTTAATGCAAACCTTGTCTTGGTGACAACACTCTGTATCTCTCTCTTCAAAGACTCCTTTTCCTTTAGCCATTCTTGTTTTTCTTTAAGTAAAGCATCTCTTTGCATTTTTACAGCCTCCAGGTCTTCTTTCAGAGTTTCAGAGCGAAGCACTTTCTCATTCCGCACATCCACCTTAGCACTATTCTCGCTCTCAAGTAGATGAGTTGCAACAAAATCTTGCATAGGTTCCCTGGTGTTGGTCGGCTTACTTTCCTTCTCTAGTCGACCAGTATCAGTGTTCTCTGTTTAGGATATTATAGTGTTATGTATTAATATATTAAAGTACAACGAGGTGTATAGTAGGCTAAGTGTAAAAGTTATTACACCTCACCATAATATACAGCTACACCACCATACCTCCCCACATACCACAATATACAGACACACTCCTTTGCTAGCTTTGTCTTACTCTTAGATACACACTCTATCTTTGTCTTACTCTTCGAAACACCTTCTATCTTTGTCTTACTCTTAAGTGGATGAAGGGAATAAATAAGGGTGACATTAGTAGAGTACTAAAAGTACGTTCATAGGACAGAACTCGCAATAACAGCTACACCACCATACCTCCACACATACCACAATATTCAGCTACACCACCATACCTCCACACATACCACAATATTCAGCTACACCACCATACCTCCACACATACCACAATATTCAGCTACACCACCATACCTCCACACACACCACAATATTCAGCTACACCACCATACCTCCACACATACCACAATATTCAGCTACACCACCATACCTCCACTTATACCACAATATTCAGCTACACCACCATACCTCCTCACATAGCCAAATTTTCAACACTTCACCATACCTGTCAATGTTGGAAGACTGAGTGTAAGGACTGCATCATCCAGCAGTAAAGTCACACGATCTGGAATTGGCTGATTCAGGAGCTCGTACATAAGGTGTCTCTTGTATGCAGTAGATTCAAAATGCAGGCTGCAGACTCTTGCATTTTTAATATTAACTGGAGTTTTGCGGCTGCACAATTTAATCCACTTCTGTTGCACTTCTTTGTCTTTAGGGAAACGATGAAACTTTATAGTCTGATCTTTTTGCCTGAATCTAGACAAGCATCCAAACACCGCACAAGACATTGGAGCGGAGAGCGCGGGAGGTTCTGCACACAGGTGTACAGGCAGGGTATAGGCAGTAGACCTATACTCAGGTGCGATCGACCTCTAACTGACCTCAGAATCACCTGGGACCCCAGCCCAGTAAAACCAGGTGACGTCATGCGCCAAGCTGTCCCAATTTTAGCCAGAAGCGGACTAACCCTACGTAGTACTCTCTTAACCCTGCTTTGATTTAGGCGGGAATGCAGTACGTATCAGCCCTCCCAAGCACAGAGTTGCCACACAGTGGTTTTCTGAGACACCCAGCATCGCCGGGTTGGTGGCGAGCACAAGGGGTGAGTGTCAAGGCAGCCACTGACTCAGTGACCTGACAAAACAACCAAAAATGACCTCTCTTCAACCTGTTCCCACGACGCCGTAAAAGGCTCTACCTCTTCACAAACACACTCATAGGGAAGTAGAAAGGTCCCGACTCCTGATGCACGTGCTTTTTCTTTTATTTTCTGTCTCTAACTATAAACAAACATGAGTTGAAAATGACCAATTTTTGCCCAGAGCAGCCGTACCAGGACAGCCCGCCGCAGCCTAGGGGTCAAATTGTAATGTAGTTCATTGTCAGTACAGGGTCATAGCCTTGTCATTCCTTATTAAGCGATACCAAAGTGATATCGTAACTTAACTGTTTACATACCTTTGAATCTTGACTCATTTTCACAGCCTGGCCAGTACAGTACCTTTGACAGTATTTCTTCTCAGCATTCATATACGCAGGTTAGGCCCACGCAAGTCTAGTAATAATTCATGTTATAAGTTACAGGAAGAACTCAGATAACACTGCATCCACATGGAGGTAATGACTCAAACTGAGGGGTACCACGAGAACGGCAGCAGACTGGCTTCCTCCGTTTGACAGGAACAAGATGTGTATGGATGGGAATAGGGCGCTGATCCGTACCTGTCCTGAGGGTGGACAATGGTTTCTTGTTACATGTAATTTTTTGAAGCAGCAAATTTGGGATATTTAAGCTATGATCTCTTGGTATATATAAGAGTATGACTATAGTCCAGCCACCTTAATTTTCTCACAAAATTCCCACAAAATTTTTTATCCCATGACACCCACGTAGCTGTTTCTCCCATAAATTTGTGGGAAATTCCCACAAAGTGGCAACCCTGTCAGACAGACTGATGGTTATTCATTTGTCACGCTCGACTGAGCACATCAAGGAGTTACCATATATTATAATACTGGTAAATAAAAATTCAACTGGGTGCCCTAATACAGTAGCAAAATAACATGCATTAACCCGTTCAGTGCCAAGTCTGTACCTGGCATGGACAATCTAACATTGCCAGCCATTCCATGTGTGTACATGGTACAGACAACCACACATTGCCAGCCATGCTAGGTCTGTATGTGGCACAGACTCGGTTTTGGGGACATTGACGCAAAATTTATCCTGTCCACTCTAATTGCTTGACAGAAAACAGGAGTGGACACCTTCCTCCACCCTGCCTAAGAGAAGGAGAGGGATAGGTGGTGGGGGTGTATGGGTCCCTCCTGTTAGAAGTGTCAGTCTCAAAGTGAACTGAAGAGTGTCATTATGGCATGCCACTCTTTCAAGGATACAGTGCATACTCCTGAGTTCCAGAAAATGCTGGATGCAATAGATACTCATGAACTAACTGAAAGTGATGCCTCAGTGTTTGACGATAGTGATCTTGACCGGGATTATGTGGCATCTGAGGAAAGTTCCCTCTAATGGTGATGATTCAAGTGTTCCCTCACCAAGGAAACCAACCCTTGGTTATATTTCAATGCAAGGTGCATCGTGTTTGGCTAGTGCTCATCAATCATCAAGTGCTCGCTGTTGCCTATATGATAGTAGTGATGAGGAAGAGGAAGAAAAAGTGTGAGGTAAGAAAAGTGTGAGATTGGTTGGCAAAGCTAGACAAAGGCAAGAGGTTTAGGATCAGTGAGAGTGTAAGTGGTGCAGTGACCTCACTCTCTCTGGACCCTCGGGCATGGCCAATCAACCCCCACTCCCCCCTCACCCTTATCCCCTACCTGCTCTCCCTCTTTCCCTCTGTCCATAGCTGCCCACCCTCCTTTCCCTCAGACCCCCAATATACTGTTAAACGGAAGGGTCTGATGCATGGCAGGTGACAGGTCAAAGGTCAGTGTGGGAAACCTGTCCCTGTCCTGCACCCCACACCTCACCACACTCTACCCAAGATTTCACCACTGCCCAGACACCATTCACTCAGCACACGATACCCGCTCCCAGCACCGCGGCAGCACAGGTCACCACATTGCTCCCTGCTACACCTGCTTCATCGGCCCAAGGCCCTGTGTCACCTGATGATGACAGTATGAGATGTTGGAGTGGATGGATGGAAGTTTCATCATTCCCAAACTCTATCAGTTTACTGGCGGCTCTAATGCAGGTTGCTTAATGTTTTCACTGACAAGCACTTCACAGAGAAAGGAGTTTTTTTTTTATAATTAATGCTTACCAAGAGTTTCGTATCATGGGTAAGGTTGGTATTAAACACTCGCGTATTTTCACTTGGTTTCCCCTTACCATTAGTAAATTTTATGTGTTTCTGATGCTGGTGGTGTTGATGGGGATTGTCAGAAACACTGATATCTGGAAGTATTGGTCCACAGATCCCCTGTTGTTCACTCCAATATTTGGGAAAGTCATAGCCTGGAACAGGTTCCAGGCAATACTGAGCAACCTTCATTTTCCTGACCCTTTAGTGTCAGCCAGAGCACCAGGGGAGGATGTGATAAGGTGCATCCATTTGGTGTTTGAAAGCATCAGGCACAGCTTCTTCACCTCCTTTAGTCTTTACAGGAACTTTATCATTAATGAAAACAGCCCAGGTGAGCACTTTTACTATCACAAGGCTTATTTATATATATATATATATATATATATATATATATATATATATATATATATACCCTTGTCACAGAGGGGGGTAAATGGCCGGCAACAGGTCTGACACGGAACGGGTTAATGAAACATTTATATATATTGTACACTTTTGCTGTTTGAAAGGCATCATAAAATATTAATTACAGGACTTTAGAGACACTGCACGTGGGAGGGAAGGATGGCAGGAGTGAAGGGAAGGAGGGAGGTAGGGGTGTTGCGAAAGTCAGGAATGGGAGAATTCAGTGAGAGGGAGAGAGGTAAAGAAATAGGTGTGGGAGAGGGAGTAAGGAGTGTCGGGAGAGAAAGAAAGGAGTGGAGGGAAGGAGGTTGGGAGAGGGCGATGGTGGAGAGAAGGGAGGGAGGCGGTGAGAAGAACCTGAGATTTATACAAAGTATTCGTATAACACAGGTAAAACTAATAATTACAGGCAAAATAACGGCGACAGTTGAGAGACAGTGTGATGGATGTCTGCTGAAGTCTGGCAGTACGTGGGGTACCTAGATGTTAAACAGAATAAAGTAAAATAGAGGACTTTGACAGCAAATAGTCATGTAATTTTTCTCCTTTATTAACATATTTATTCTTTGATTTTCATTATATACCGTACATAGGCATTAATAAGATATTTCTATAGGAAACGAAGGAGGTGAGTATGGCTACAGTATGTGCTTTTGGATGACCGATAGAGCAAGCCTCTTCGTGGTAATGTTTATGTACTTATATTTCGATCGATTGTTTTCTTTGCGTTTAAGAGTGATAAAGTTTTTCCGTCTAGATTGTCCCTAAATTTATTCATAATTGTAATGCTAGGTGTTTTGCATTCGGCTTCCCGTTCTGTAAACGCCTAGTGTATAGCGGGGTTCTCTTTCGAGACTGGGGCTCAGACAAATAAGAGAGAGAGAGGACACAAAAACTCCAAGCAATAACCTTACATGTGTATTGCTTAGTTGGACAGGGGAATGAGTAGATGATACAGGCACAAATATACTGGGCGATTATAAACTCTTAGGTCTAAATATGGTTAGCAGTATCGCGCAGGATACTGCTTTGGGTCACAGTGAATAGCACTTGAGGCAGAGGGTCCTTAATCAGGGAAGTCCAGGTTTTCTATGCGTGTGGAGTTGTTAAGGTTATTTCTCACTGAGGAGTGTTGCGTAAGGCACTGGGGTCTGATTATGAGATATTTTCTGATGGTAGTGTATTTACCTCATTACCCTCGACGTGCATTTTGCATTGAAATTGTTACTGTCACTCACTCCACCACTTTGGTATTGTTACTGGATCTTGTCAGAGAGGTAGCTCACTATTCCGTCCCCTGGGTCACGTACACTGTTCACTGTATCTATTCTTCACTCCTCCACTTTGGTGTTATCACTGACTTCCATTAGAGGGCTAGTTCACTATTCTGCCTTTGCACTGCTTGATCATTGACACCACACAATTATTGTCATTCTGGTTGGATCTGGCGCCATGGCAGTCAGGTGCACGGGCGAAGGGGTGGCACAGCTCCGCTACTGACGGGGCTGGGCACCACTGGGGGCCCCTCTGAACCTAGAGGCCACGGGATCTCGCACAGGGGTGTCCGTTCTCGTCCAGGGCTGTGGGTGGCGAAAGGTCCCGCGCTCTCAGGGTTGGGGACAGGAGTGCGGCACTCAGGGTTGGGGCCGAACAATTGCCTGAATCGGTCGTTCAGGCTCCTGACTGAGGATGAGGACCTCCACTATCAAGGTGTGGGGAGTTCCCGCCCGGAAGTTCTGCGGGCGGTCTGGGGTTCCTGAGGGCTGCGGTCCCTGGGGCTTGGCAGCACTGACAGGAAGGGGCTGTGGCACCCGTCAGCATCGCGGTCCGTCAGGTGGGTCTCCTCCAGAGCCAGTTGTAGGGAGCAGAGGCCGGGGGAGACTACAGGGTCTCTCCAATACTCCTCTATGCCTGAGACTCCCTCTGTGTCAGGGGTCGGGGAACAGGGGTCAGTTCCAAGCGGCGGAGTGGCAACAGGCCATTTCCTGCCATGGGGCCCGGCTACTGGCCGTGGCTTCCTGGGGGCGTGGCTACAAGCTGTCGCCAATGCCCGGCTACTGGCCATGGCCTGGGAGAGTGGGTGGCTGCCAGCAGACCCAAAGGCACCTTCGGAGCGGCTACAGGCCGTCTCCTTCAGGAGGGATGTTAAGCGGCTACAGGCCGTCTCAGGGGGGACACCTTTGGAGCGACTACAGGCCGTCTCCTGACAAAGGTGGGAGCAGCTACAGGCCGTCTCCTCGTTACCCTCAGAGTGTCTACAGGCAGTCTTCTTCAGGAGGGGTGAGCGACTACAGGCTGTCTTCTTCAGGAGGGGTGAGCGACTACAGGCCGTCTCAGGGGGAACACCTTCAGACCGGCTACAGGCTGTCTGAAGAAGGCTTGAGTGGCTACAGGCCGTCTCCTTCAGGAGGGGGGTTGAGTGGCTACAGGCCGTCTCAGGAAGAACACCTTCGGAGTGACTACAGGCCGTCTCCTGACGAAGGCGAGAGCGGCTACAGGCCGTCTCCTGATTACCCTCAGAGTGGCTACAGGCCATCTCCTTAGCGAGGGGCTAGCAGCTACAGGCCATCTCAAGGAAGACACCTTCAGAGCGGCTACAGGCTGTCTCCTGATAAAGGCACGAGCGGCTACAGGCTGTCTCCTGATGAAGGTGGGAGCGGCTACAGGCTCTCTCCTGATGAAGGCAGGAGCGGCTACAGGCCATCTCCTTGGAACCCTCAGAGCAGCTACAGGCCGTCTCCTTAGCGAGGGGTAAGCGGCTACAGGCCGTCTCTGGGGTGCTGGCAAGAGCTGGATAGGCAGCTCCACCGCTTAGCTGGTTGGTGAAGGCTCGACCAGAAGGTAGTCTGGTATTCCTGCTTTGGTGGCGGCAGGCAAGCTCCAGGTCATAGGGGTGCGCAGCCTGGGCTGACTTATGCTGATGTCACTTTGAGTCCTGGCATGCTGTCGTTGCTCCTCTGTGGGCTCCATGTGGGGTGTCTGGGCATTCTCGGGGGCACTATACTGCATTTTACCGCCGTCTGCTGGGAAAAAGTCACGTCCCTGTGATTGGAGGTGGTACACTTGAGTGTCATAGGTGGCGTAGACAGACTGCAGGTGTCGGAGGAGGGCGTACCACGCTGTGGTGGCGATGTTCTCGTCTTGTTCCTCATAGCAAGTGAGGAAGAGGGTGGAAAGTGGGATGGGGAGGAGGAGATGTAGCAGTCATAAGTGGTAGGAGGGGGCGACAGAGGGAGGGACGGGGTGCGGGGCCGGGATGGTGGGGGCGGGAGTGCGGAAGGGGCGCACGTGCTGGTTTCGGAGGGTGCGAGGAGTACTGTGGTAGTTGACAGTGACCTGATAGGGGTCAGGGATGCAGGTGATGGTGTGGGGTCCCATGAAGCAGGGTGCGAGCTTGAAAGGGGATAGGGAGCTGGGCCATCATGACTGTGTCACCAGGCTTATAGGGGTTGGAGGCAGTGTTGGGGCTGAGGTCCAGGTTGTGTTGGAGGTGGGTAAAGCGGCATTCGAGGTGGTGTAGCAGGTCCGTTGTGGGAGCACAGGTGGGGGGTTGCAGGTGCTGCTGAAGGGGCAGAAGGAGGGGTTGTTTCCCTGAACACTCACTCATATGGCGAAATTCCGTCCTCTCAGGGGCAGGAGTTGATACCCCATTGTACGATTTTTAAGTGGATGGGCCAGTCATCGTCCTTAGTGGCTTCTATTCGGGTGTGGAGCTGATTCATCAGTGTACGGTGGCTGTGCTCGCATACTGCATTTCCTTGTGGCCAGTAGGGGGAGGAATGGGAGATGTTGTATCCGAAGATATGGGCCAGCTCTTCTCAGATCGCACCTGTGATTGGGGTGCACTGTTTGAGTGGATCGCTTGGGGGATGCCAAAGTAGGGGAATACATGCCGAAGGAGGGCGTCAGCCACCTTGACAGCGAAGTGTTCCTTCACTGGGCAGGCCACGACAAATTTGGAATACGTGTCGATGAAAATGATAAAGTATCTATAGCCCGATTTTGGAGGTAAGGGTCCCACCACGTCAATCGCTAGCAGCTGCCAGGGTTTGTGGGCAGTTATATGGCATGATGGTCCTGCGGTACGTGTGATGTCTTTACCAAGGGCGCTGGAGCAGCAGGTTTGGATAATTTCCTTGGCAAGGGTGGAAGGAATGGGCGCCCAGTAGGCGTCATAGAAAACCTGCTGCAGTTTTTTCATACCCAAATGAATGCCGTTGTGGGTGTGTAGGTGTCGCAGGGTGTCGAGGGCAGTGTCAGAGGCAAGGAGGATATGACCTAATGGGGTTAGGAGGTGGTCACCCTGGTGATAGTTTTTTGAAAAGGTGCTGGGAGATCCAAGTGGGCCATTCCCTGCGATGCCACTGTTGGAGAAGGTCTGGCTCGAGCTGGGCGGCATGGATGGGGAGCCGAGAGAGGGTGTCTGTGTTGGCATGGAGTTTGCCAGGGCGGTATGTAATGTCGTAATTGAATTCCTCCAGGGTTTCACACCATCGGATGAGCTGGGCAATGTGGGTGTCAAACTGTCGTAACCACTGGAGGGACTGGTGGTCTGTAATGATGGTGACTTGGGTCCTAGAGAGATATGCCTGGAAGTGCTCAAGCACCCAGATGATGCCCAAGCACTCTAGCTTGGTGGCGGCATAATTTCTCTCTGCCTGACTTAGGGTACAACTGGCACAGGCGATGATGTGTTCACGGCCCTCTTGGACTTGAGCTAACACAGCACCGATGGCAAGGAGGGAGATGTCGATATAGAGGCGGAATGGGAGGGCATAGTCGGGAAAGGCCATGACGGGGACGGAAACGAGCTTGTCTTTAAGCTGTTGGTAGGCAGCTCGTCTCTCGTCCGTCCAGAGGAACGGTTCCCCCTTACTCGTAAGGTCGTGGAGTGGTTTGACGATGTGGGCAAACCCCTTCACGAAGCGGCAGTAATAGGATGTCAGGCCGAGGAAAGCCCTGATTCCATGAACGTCCTGTGGTAGGGGTATGTCCACGATGGTGTGGAGTTTGTCAGGGTTGGGAGATATGCCTGCCTGGGAGATGACATGCCCCAGGAATGAGACGGTTCTGGCAGCTAAAATGCACTTGGTGGGCCAGAGTTTGAGGCCTGCCTGTCGGATCCTGGTAAAAACTCGGAGGAGACACTGCAGATGATTGCCCCAGGTCTGGCTGAAAACAATGACGTCGTCCAAGTACGCGAGGCAGATCTCCCACGTGAGACTGCTGAGGACAGATTCCATTAACCTGGAGGTGGTGGGGGCATTGCAGAAGCTGAACGGCAGGACATTAAACTCGTTGTGTTTCCCATTGCTGGTTGAGAAAGCAGTCTTGCTTCTATCCTCCTGGTGCACGGGGACCTGCCAATACCCCGACTGGAGGTCAAGGGTAGAGAACCAGGAGACTCCATACAGTGAATCCAGGGAATCGTCTATACGTGGGAGTGGAGTGGCATCTTTGGTAGTTACGTCATTAAGCCGGCGGTAGTTGACGCAGAACCGTATCGTGCCATCCTTTTTTTTTTACGAGGACGACGGGGGAGGACTAGGGGCTGGTGGAGGGGGAGACAACTCCAGATTCAATCATCTCCTGTTCCTGGCTGTCTTCCTCTTACCGTTGTTTAGGGTTCTTCCGTCGAATTGGCAGGCCCGTCGTATGAATTTCGTGAGCCAGGAAGGTGGTGTGTCCGATGTCACCTGGTCCTGCTGTGAATAGATCCTGGAAATCCAGGAGTAGGCAGCGGAGGGTGTCTGACTGACGCGCGGAGAGATGGTCGGGGGATAGGGGGCAGGGGGTGGGGGAGTGGGAGGAGGCAGGGGTGCAGGGATCGGCTTCCTCTATCTCTCCAATTATGAGCCCTTTTGGGAGGGTGAGGGGCAAGGGGGTGAGGTTGGCAATCTGGACTGCCATGTGATGCGGGGGAAGGAAAGATGGGGGCAGAAGGCAGGCCGAGAGGGTTCTGGGCGGTAGGAATGGGGGAAATAGGATGGAGGGGCCGGAGGGCCAGTTGAGAGGCACCCAAGCTTCATGGTGGGGGGGGATGGTGACGGCAGAGGAAATGGTGGCAGGAAAAGAGGGAGGAGGGTGGGCAGTGGGGGGAGGAAGAGGGGGGAGGAAGGGAGGGCAGAGTCTTCCGGTTGGGGCCATGGCGTGCAGGTGCAGATGGCCAGGGGGGGTTCGGGTAGTGCACGGAACTGGAGCTGTCTGTTGCGGCAATCTATGGTGGCTCCTAATTTCTACAACAGGTCCAGCCCCAGGTATCCGTCGTAATTTCAGCAGGAAGAGTCGAATATCATGAACCGATGTTGGGTCAACACTGGTTGGTGGGTGTCGACTCTTAGGGCCCGTGTCTCCCCACGGATGTGCAGGGGGCCATCCACCGCATCCACAAGGTGAGCAGCTGTGGGGCGGAGCTGGCCAAAGGTCGATTTGTGATGGGAGAAGTAATGGCTATAAAGGCAGGATCTGACCGCTCCCATATCGACCAGAAGTCTGGCTTTCACCCCGTTCAGCTTCATCTTGTGGTAAACTGGAGAGCGATATTTGGGGGAAATGGCCTCCGCCACCGTGGGAGGGTGCTGGGGCGGACCTAAAAATCTAGCTGTCTGGGGCCTCCTTCGTCTTGCTCCAGCTCCTGTTCCCCAGGGTCGGTCTCCTCTACAGGTGCAGGTTCATCCTCTGTTACCTCATCCTCTAGAGAGAAAACTTTGCGTTGGCCTGGGGTGGTAGATTTCCATTGTGCAGCCTTTAACTGATCTCTGATATCGTGCAATGGGCACCTGGAGCTGAACACTGAGAATTCCCAGGGATTCACTAAGATGAGGTTGGGGTTCTCCCTGTGGGCAGGGTGCCGGTGTGTGGGGTGTGCCCTAAGAGGGCTAGGTGCTGGAGTGGGCTGGTATGGGGCATAGGCGGACGTGGCTTGACTGGGGGAGCCGGAATATTGGTGGGAAATTTCCATACCACATTGATCTGCTGGGGTGCAGGGTGGGAGGTCAAGAAGCGACGTATCAGTTTGGATGTCCTTATCCATGTCTCTAGTCGGGTCATGGATTGTAAAGTGCTCTTTGACTACACTGGGGAGCACTCTCAGGAGGGTATTAAAGGTGTGTTGTTCCCGGGTTTCATCATCTGCCTCTGGGTAGCCAACTGTGACCAGGCGTCTTGCCCAGATTAAGGTATCATCTAAGTTCCCATCATACTATCCATTTGGGATAGTGCCACCACTTTCCCTAGTGATGGGATGATGGCTTGGATCACGAGTCTCGTGAAAATCTGCCAGGTGAGCTCCGGAACGATTTTGGGTGCTATATTAGCTGCCGCTTTGCCCAGCAGTGGGTGTGTAAATGCAATTTTCTGTTGGTCGTTTTCAAAACCGATATCTAGCAAAGGTTTAATAATTGACAAATATGTGTGAACATCATACTGTTCGGGGTCAAACTTAGGCAATTGCACGTGTGGTTTGGTTGCGATTTTCCCGGTATTTCCTGATTACCTCTCTTGTATGCCCGGGTCAAGAACCATCGCTGTCCACCAGTGTAATGCTAGGTGTTTTAGGTTCGGCTTCCTGTTCTGTATATACCTAGCATATAGTGGGGCTCTTTTTTGTCCAGGGCTCAGACAAATAAGAGAAAGGCAGGACACAAAAACTCCAGGCAACAACCTTACATGTGTATTGCTTAGTTGGACAGGGGAATGAGTAGATGTTACAGGCACAAGTATACTGGGTGATTATAAACTCTTAGGTCTAAATATGGTTAGCAGTATTGTGCAGGATACTGCTTTGGGTCACAGTGAATAGCACTTGAGGCAGAGGGTCCTTAATCAGGGAAGTCCAGGATTTCTATGCGTGTGGAGTTGTTAAGGTTATTTCTCACTGAGGAGTGTTGCGTAAGGCACTGGGGTCTGATTATGGTCTTAGTATTATGAGATATTTTCTGATGGTATCGTATTTACCTCATTACCCTCAACTTGTATTTTGCTTTGAAACTGTTACTGTCACTCACTCCACCACTTTGGTATTGTTATTGGATCTTGTCAGAGAGGTAGCTCACTATTCCGTCCCCTAGGTCACATACACTGTTCACTGTATCTATTCTTCACCCCTCCACTCTGGTGTTATCACTGACTTCCATTAGAGGGTTAGTTCAATATTTTGCCTCTGCACTGCTTGATCACTGACACTACACAATTATTGTCACTCCGATTGGATCTGGCGCCATGGCGGTCAGGTGCACGGGCGGAGGAGCAGCACAGCTCTGCTACTGATGGGGCTGGGCACCACCGTGGGCCTCTGTACCTAGAGGCCACATGATCGTGCGCAGGGGCGTCTGTTCTCATCCAGGGCTGTGGGTGATGAAAGGTCCCACACTCTCAGGGCTGGATACAGGAGTGCGGCCCTCAGGGCTGGGGCTGAACAATTGCCTGAATCGGTCATTCAGGCTCCTGACTGAGGATGAGGACCTCCGCCGTTGAGGTGTGGAGAGTTCCCGGCCGGGAGTTCTGGGGGTGGTCTGGGGTTCCCGAGGGCTGCGGTCCCCAGGGCTTGGTGGTGCCGACAGGAATGGGCTCTGGCATTGGTCTGCGTTGGGGTCCATCAGGTGGGTCTCCTCCAGAGCCAGTTGTAGGGAGCAGAGGCCGGGGGAGACTACAGGGCCTCTCCAATACTCCTCTACGCCCAAGACTCTCTGTGTCAGGGGTCGGGGAACAGGCATCAGTTCCAGGCGGCGGAGCAGCTACAGGCCGTCTTCTGCTGTAGGACCCGGCTACTGGCCGTGGCTTCCTGGGGGCGCGGCTACTGGCTGTGGCCTGGGAGAGTGGGTGGCTGCCAGCAGACCCAAAGGCACCTTCGGAGCAGCTACAGGCTGTCTCCTGACAAAGGTGGGAGCGGCTACAGGCCGTTTCCTGACAAAGGTGGGAGCGGCTACAGGCTGTCTCCTTCAGGAGGGGTGTTGAGCGGCTATGGGCCGTCTCAGGGGGGACACCTTCGGAGCGGCTACAAGCCATCTTCTGACGAAGGCAGGAGCGGCTACAGGCCATCTCCTCATTACCCTCAGAGTGGCTACAGGCCATCTCCTCATTACCCTCAGAGCGGCTACAGGCCGTCTCAGGGGGAACACCTTCAGAGCAGCTACAGGCCATCTCCTTCAGGAGGAGTGTTGAGCAGCTACAGGCCGTCTCAGGGGGAACACCTTCGGAGCGGCTACAGGCCATCTCCTGACGAAGGCAGGAGCGGCTACAGGCCATCTCCTGACGAAGGCAGGAGCGGCTACAGGCCATCTCCTGACGAAGGCAGGAGCGGCTACAGGCCATCTCCTGACGAAGGCAGGAGCGGCTACAGGCCATCTCCTGACGAAGGCAGGAGCGGCTACAGGTCATCTCCTCGTTACCCTCAGAGTGGCTACGGGCCATCTCGTTACCCTCAGAGCGGCTACAGGCCGTCTCCTTCAGGAGGGATGAGCGTCTACGGACCATCTCAGGGGGAACACTTTCAGAGCAGCTACAGGTCGTCTGATGAAGGCGGGAGCGGCTACAGGCCATCTCCTTCAGGAGGGAGGTTGAGCAGCTACAGGCCGTCTCAGGAAGAACGCCTTCGGAGCGGCTACAAGCCATCTCCTGATGAAGGTGGGAGTGGCTACTGGCCGTCTCCTGATTACCCTCAGAGCGGTTACAGGCCATCTCCTCAGCGAGGGGCGAGCGGCTACAGGCCGTCTCAAGGAAGACACCTTCAGAGCAGCTACAGGCCATCTCCTGACGAAGGCAGGAGCAGCTACAGGCCGTCTCCTGACGAAGGCAGGAGCAGCTACAGGCCGTCTCCTTGGAACCCTCAGAGCGGCTACAGGCCGTCTCTGGGGTGTTGGCAGGAGCTGGATAGGCAGCTCTACCCCTTAGCTGGTTGGTGAAGGCTCGCCCGGAAGGTAGTCTTGTATTCCTGCTATGGTGGCGGTAGGCGAGCTCCAGGTCATAGGGGCGCACGGCCCGGGCTGACTTATGCCGTTGTCGCTCCAAGTCCAGGTGCACTGTCGTTGCTCCTCTGTGGGCTCATTGTTGGGGTGTCTGGGAGTTCTCAGGTGCACTATACTGGATTTTAATAATCTTCACCAGAGGATGAAAATTGTTGGAATGTGTTTTTATGACAAGGAATTTGTAAAGATTAGACTCTATTCCCTTCGCCACTCCGGTGGCTGGATGTCTATTGTCGAAATTTCCACCAGCTAAAAAAAAAGACCGTTGGTATCTTGTACTGAGAGGAACACCAAATTATTACATGCAGCAGAAGGAATTTCTACTAGTAATAAAGCACTATGAATAAAACAGAACGGCACATAATTTTATCCTGCCTTGAATAAGATACATAACAATATAGAAACGACCTCTAACTCCCTGAGTGTATCACTGACTCTTGACACCAAACGATTTTAGTTAGCTTGGAGAATTCTGTTAGTAACGAAAGTTATTATAAGATCCAGAACAAAAAATTATCCTTTCCTTGCTTAATTCAGATACATAACCACCACGACACTGGCATCAGATTTAGGTAACAGGCTCTGCTCAGACTGTCATAAAACGATTCCATTCAGCTGTAATAAATAATTATACCAGAGGTTGGAAAAAGTGGGAGTGCATCACCCGTGTCGTATAGTCGACGTAAGAGTCGAAAATTTGCGACTGACCTGTGATCCCAATATTTGCCTGACGCTTCTCAAAGTTGAAATACTTCTTCCTTCTCTGGCCTGCAACATTTTTACTTAATGTGGTCCAAGCAGGATGTCAACTGAGTTGACGTTTGCTGTGACCTTGAGCTTTAATTTGTTTTTTGTTTCTCTCTCACAAAACCGAATATTTCCATCTCTAACTGACTTTCGAATCTTCCATGTTTGGCTCACATCTGTTTGAGTCTGCCTGAGTTATATGGGTGAATTTTTGACCTTGTCCTACGACCTTGACATCTGATTGGTAGCTTTCAAAGTTGACTTGCTTTACCCTTGCCTTACCCTCAACTCTTTCACCAAGATTGGCTTAAATCGGACCAAGGCCATTAAAGTTAACCTCAGGGGCATAGCGAAGGGGAGGGGGGGCGGAGGAGGTGGCCGCCCCCCCTTGAGGGTCCTGAAATAGAATGGGGCTAAGAAAAACTCTAATAAATCTTTAAAAATAAATAAATAAATAAATAAATCACTTCAGAGAGAGAGAGAGAGAGAGAGAGAGAGAGAGAGAGAGAATCGTGGTGAGTCAGCGTCATGCAGACATAATTTTGGATCGGTTCTCAAAGAGAAAAGCAAGAAGGTGAATCTCCTTTCATGATTATACAATACTATCATGGCATTGTTAATTGCTTGTTAATGCTCCTTGATGCCAGTCGTAGGTGAAGTCAAAGTCTTGGACTAATTTTCTGATAATATATATTAATCACCGCCTTATATCTTCATACTGTAGGAGTAGACTGTAGCACCAGTCGAGCAGGGCAGTACTCCCGAGGTGGATGGAAAGCTGATGACAGGGAGTGCTGGAGCTCCCGTTTCATCAGCCCTCAGGACTAGTTCCTGACCATCCCCCTTTGCTGAACTTTTTCAGTGTCTCAGTTACACAGAGAGTAGGCCAGCATGCTCTCCAGTACAAATTTCTCTAACTATCTACACCAAACTACATGCACAGTACACACTACACTTCCTATTCAAAATTTACCAAAATGGCGTCGTCGTATCAAGCCTCGGAGTCCCCAGGGGGGGGGACCATAAATGCCCCCACCATCTGCCTGTCTCCCGGTGACGACTCAAGGTGCCTGGAACCACGGTCTGACTCTCCTTCTTCATTTCTGCAACATTCGTGGCCTTTCCTCTAACTTTCGCTCTGTTGAGCACCACCTCTCCTCCTCTAAACCTCACCTTCTTTTTCTAACGGAGACTCAGCTGTCTGAGGCAACTGACAGCAAACCCTTTTCTGTATCCTCCTACTTTCTCTATACTCATTTCAAAGCCAAAGGTGGCTGTTGTGTATATATACGCAACGACTTATCTTGCTCTCGTGTTCCTGAACTTGATTCTTCTGAATTCTCCACAATCTGGCTTCGGCTTTCCTGTCATTCTCTGACTAAATATATCTGTGCTGTTTACTTATCCCCTAATTCTACTGACTATCAAAAATTCTTCGACTATCTTACTTCTACGATGGAACACATTCTATCCATTTCCCCTTTCTCTGAAATCTCCATTCTTGGAGATTTCAATGTTCACCACCACCTTTGGCTCTCCTCTCCTTTCACGGATCCACCTGGTGAACAAGCCTACATCTTTTCTATCCTTAATGACCTAGAGCAGCTTGTACAGCACCCTACCCGTATCCCTGACCGCCTTGGAGAGAGCTCCAACATACTTGACCTCTTCCTCACAACTAATCCTTCTGCTTACTCTGTTAATCTTTTCTCTCCGTTGGGCTCCTCCGATCACAACCTTATTGCCTTGACCTGTCCTATCACTCCGGTACGGCCTGTGGACCCTCCAGTGAAACGTCGTCTGTGGCATTTTGGAGCCGCGGACTGGGAGGCCCTCAGGCAGTACTTCTTTGATTTTCCATGGAATGATTATTGCTTCCATGGCCGTGAGCCATCTGAGTGTGCTTTGCGCATTACGGAGGTTATTCTCTCGGGCATGGAAGCATACATTCCTTTCTCATATCCTTTGACTAATGCAAGAAAGCCTTGGTTTAATCACGCTTGTTCTAATGCTGTCCGCAACAAGGAGAGGGCCTACAAAAGGTACCGGAGCCAACCCACCCCTGAATCACACCATCTTTACGTTTCTGCCCGGAATCGTGCTAAGTCTGTTCTTCGCTCTACTAAAAATAATTTCATCCATACTAAATGCTCTCAACTCTCCGACTCGAATTCTTCCCGCTCCTTCTGGCATCTTGCCAAAAATCTTTCTAACAACTTTACCTCATCATCCTTCCCTCCTCTTTTCTACTCTGATGGTTCTGTAGCTATTTCTTCTACTGATAAAGCAGATCTCTTCGCACAGACTTTCTCCTCCAATTCTACCTTAGACGATTCCGGTGCTGTTCCTCGATCACTTCCCCCCTCTGACTTCCTCATGGCTGACATTAAAATTTCTTCATTGGATGTATTTTCTGCCATCACTGGCCTCAGTACTAACAAGGCATATGGGCCTGATGGGGTCCCTCCTGTTGTTCTCAAGAACTGTGCTTCTGTGCTTACACCCTGCCTAGGCAAACTCTTTCGCCTTTGTCTGTCAACTTGTACCTTTCCTTCTTGCTGGAAGTTTGCTCTCATTCAGCCAGTCCCAAAGAAGGGTGACCACTCCCAACCCTCCAACTATCGTCCAATTGCTTTAACGTCCTGTATTTCAAAAGTTTTCGAGTCAATTCTTAATAGAAAAATTTTAAGGCATCTTTCCTATCACAACCTTCTTTCCGATCGTCAGTATGGGTTCCGTCAGGGACGCTCCACTGGCGATCTTCTCACCTACCTTTCAGACTCCTGGTCATCCTCCTTTCGGGACTTTGGCGAAAGCTTTGCCATTGCACTTGACATCTCAAAGGCTTTCGATCGAGTCTGGCATAAATCTTTAATTTCCAAACTGCCCTCCTACGGTTTCTATCCTTCTATCTGTGCCTTCATCTCTAGCTTCCTTTCTGGTCGTTCTATAGCCGCTGTTGTAGATGGCCATCGTTCTTCTCCTAGATCTATCAACAGTGGTGTTCCTCAGGGCTCTGTCCTATCACCAACTCTCTTCCTTTTATTCATCAATGATCTTCTAAGCTGTACATCTAACCCTATCCACTCATACGCTGACGACTCCACCCTTCACCTTTCCATTCGGTTCCCGCAACGCCCATCTCAACAGTTACTTCAACAAGCAAGGGATGATGCTGTGGCACACCTAATGTCTGATTTGGCTCGTATCTCTGACTGGGGTAAAAATAATATGGTTGTCTTTAATGCATCTAAGACTCAGTTCTTACACCTATCAACCCGACAAAATCTTCCACAGGTATACCCACTAATGTTTAATAATATTCAGCTTAATCCTGCATCATCCTTGAACATGCTTGGGGTTTCATTTACTCGGGACTTATCTTGGAAATATCATATTACATCTCTTGTAAAATCTGCTTCCAAGAGATTGGGTGTGCTAAGCCGACTCCGCACTTTCTTCACCCCTGCACAATTGTTGACTCTATACAGGGGTTTTATCCGCCCCTGTGTGGAGTACAACTCTCATGTGTGGGGAGGCTCCCCACATACAGCTCTTCTCAATAGGGTGGAGGCAAAGGCTTTTCGTCTCATTAACTCTCCTCCTCTTACTGACTCCCTTCAACTTCTGTCTCTTCGCCGCACTGTTGCATCTTTATCTCTTTTCTATCGCTACTTTAATGGTCACTGCTCCTCTGAATTCTCTGCTTGCATTCCTCCACCTCTACGACGGGCGCGTAGCACCCGTCTGGCAGCAAACTCTCATCCTTTTTCTGTCCAACTCTCTAATGCAAGAGTTAACCGTTACTCCCAGTCTTTCATTTATGCAACAGGTCAGCTCTGGAACTGTCTCCCTCTGTCTGTATTTCCTGCTGCCTATGATCTCCAGTCTTTCAAACGCAGTGTGTCCAGGCATCTCAAAATGATCGGATCTTGAATTTGGCTCTATATTGTATTTTGTTTTTCTCTTGGAGGGAACTGTTACTGCGGGCTCATGGCCTTTGGTTCCTTCTTCCTCGCATAAAAAAAAAAAAAAAAAAAAAAAAAAAAAAATACTGCAGCCGTTGATACTACCCGTGTTCAACCCCAGACTGTCACAGACTGCTACTGCTCGACTCTCACCGGCTAGGGCGGTGGTGGGGCCACAAAACTCATGGTTCAGCAAGGTTTAAATCAAGCCAGACATAGCAAGCGCTCACAGACATAGCAAGCGATAGCAAGCGCTCAGTGGCGCCTTACTTGGATCCTACTAACAACTACTCACATATTATACTTACACACTACATATTATTACAAATGGTTACAAACAATTTTCCCCCTCATCAAAAAGTGTGTCTCCTGACACTGGTGGAGGCATTAAGTCATAATGTGGCAAGAATGCAAGTGGACACAGTATACAGTTAACCGCGACTACATGGGAATGTAATAATAAACGGGGTATTATAATATAATTCACGAAGTTGAATGTAACAAGAGAGATATATGTTTACAGGACATGGCCATGTTAGAAAGGTAGGGAAGGTTATAAGTACTAGTAAATACAAAAATAGTATGTCTTAATAGAGAGAGAGAGAGAGAGAGAGAGAGAGATAGTAAGTACTAGTAATCACAGTGATACCTTTATGAGAAATATAGTAACAGAATGCACCACTTGATATACTCCAGTCTATCTTACATAGAAGGACTTTTCATGTCCTTTACTCACTGTATAGTAATTATATAGGGATATTATTACATTCAAGTAGCTTAACCTTCAATTTTGTACTGGGCTTTTCTTCAGTATGATCTTCACATCTTCACCAGTCATAATGAGTGTTACATAGAACTACCAGTTTCCAGGTCTTTTGGTTGTCGCACTAACCTTGTTGCTACACGGATCTCATGCAACCTTCTGTCCATTCTCTTGACACAACAGTACAGGATACATACAATTGCAATAAAACCTAGAAGAATTAAGACCACTGGAGGAAACAAAGACTGGATGTACCCAGGAGCGGTTAAAAGCGAAGAGAACTGGTTCATAATGAAATTAGACTGATTCTGAAAGTTCAACATACGTACGTTGTCTGATGTGATGGAATGATTCTCTGTTGGTAGATGAAAGAAGTATTAACCTGTCACGTCCCGAGGTTTTCCGCACCTATGACATCCCTCAGTCCCGAGCCTTTTTGGAAAATTTTTTTTTTTGCTAAAACTTCCGCTTAGGTCGAGAAACGAAGGAAAATCACAAAGAGAGTGATTCCCGCGGTCTATAAGTGGTCCGTACAGGTGCGGTTCCCCCCCGCAGGTATGGTGTTCTGTAATGGGCTGGATATGCGTTTACGTTTTCTATGGTAAGGAATAATGGGAGAAACAACACACAACACCTCTATATTTATTGAATTTGAACTAATAAACAATAACAGTAACAATATAATGGATTTCAGACACATATATATGAAAAATAAGCATTGTACCATCGCGCGAGCATAGCGAGTTTGGTCCGAGTCGTAACATGCTATATGCTAAGTTTCTGATATGAGTCAACCTGTCATTTTTTCTACTTGTATACTTCTGTTTCAATGACATTTTACCAATTACAACTGTTTGTAAGTGTTTTCAGATGTTTTCATTCATTATGATGACATGCAGCATAAGTATAGCACACATCAGCTTAGTAAGCGCACTCGCTATGACTCGTATTTCAACATACCAAATTGTTTTATCACTTTCCAATTATTTTCCCCTTTACATAGAACCTTTCCTCCACCACTGTAAAGGTTTTCAATTATTTTAATTCATTACGAGGGCATTTAGCGATATGCTAGCGCATATTCACGTAGCAACCACGATCTCAAACACTCGTGTTTCATCATCTACTTTATTTATTCACTCCAATTATAATTTCCCACTTACATTACACACGTTTACACCCCTATAATGCACTGTACATACTTACTGCCATTATTTATTCAAGTGAGCGTGAGACTATCGCCTGAAAATACCCTCGCAAGGAATGTTTCGACAAACATAATACTCACACACTTATATACTAATTCACTCACACACTTATATACTAATTATTCACTTTATCACTTGCTGACTTTTATTTTGACTAATACGTGCCTTATTCATTCAACTGAGCGTCAGGAAATCTTATCTTTATACACGCGCTATGAATATTTGACTTAGAATATATATCATCACATACAATAATTTGAACTTATACCCGTAAGAATGTCACATAATAATAATTATCTAATTACGGGCCGTATTTATTGCACTGAGCGACAGAATATCGCATCATACAACCCTCTCTATGTAAGTTTCAACTTAGGGCAGATTTATATACTTACACACAATGTTTTCACTTATGTTCTACCCGTATGCACTTTATACTAATATTTGGAGATCAACATGACTGATAATTTCACTGAGCGTCTGTCTGTCGCATTTACCTCATAATTTCAGCGTCCTTTCGCATTCACACCATGCTAAAATTACATCAACGTGTGATATTCACTAAAACATGGGTGAATACAGAGACCCACGTCACACTGCACGCTCTCATAGCGGGTGTCCTTCCTCTGTGTCGTGAGTCTCACCTGGGAATTACTGCACACGTGACAACTGCGTTGGAGCCTAGGTCTGTTTGGCTGGGGAGGGATAGGAGTGGGGAAATGGCGGCCGGATATTCTCTGGGGAGTTTGGGCAATAGGGGCAGTGCGGGTGCGATGTTGGGGCCTTTCAACAGCATACTTTGCAAAGATTTCTCTTGTGAGCTCCCTCACAAACCCTTCAAATGTTTCCTGAACTCCTGTGGTCATGGCGTGAAGGTGGTGGCAATTCAGAGCAGTGATATCTAGTAAGTGAAAGAACAGTTTTTTATACCACTTCATCGTTGTCCTGGCACACTCTACCGTCGATATCATGGAGTCTGACTGGTCCACGAGGCGCATGTTTATATTGTAATCCATAACACACTCAGGTTTCCAAACACGACGCCTGCTCTCGCTACGGTAATCTACAGAATCAGTACGGTGCATAAAGGGGCGGTGAACCGTGGACAAGAGGCTTACTTCTCTGTTGTGGTTCCACATTGTTGCAAGGATGTTGTTGGCTTTGAAGAAGACAACCTCACTCCTTGCAAGTTTCCGCCCTACCTTGGCCATGTGACGCCGGTTCACCTTTACGGTTCCACAGACTCCCGTTTCATGTGTGTGAAGATAACGAGCGAGAAGAGGGCTAGTGTACCAATTGTCGAGGTAGAGACGTGACCGCGATGAAGGTAGTCTTGTATCATTGTCTTTACCACTGCTCCCGACAGTCCAATACTTCGATCTTCTATTATGTCTGTCTGTGCACCGGTGTACAAGACTATGTCTTGCACGTATCCACTCCTACAGTCACACATAACAAAGATCTTGAACCCAAAACGGTGCCTTTTGCTGGGTATATACTGTCTGAATGAAATATTGCCTCTCCACAACACGAGACTCTCGTCTATGACGAGATCTCTATAGGGATAGAATGAGGAACGAAAGGTTTGCCTGAGGTGATCAAAGACCAACCTAATTCGCCTCATTTTGTCAGTGTTGTTTGCATTTGCAGGGTCATGAGCATAATAAAAATGGAGGCGACTTAGAATTTGTTGAAACCGATTACGGCTCATCACTTGACCAAATATGGGGGTAAACATTACAGGGTCCCTAGTCCAGTAAGCAGGAATTCTATTCTTTCTTATAATACCCATCAAAAGGACCAAGGCAAAAAATAAGAACATTTCTGGAAGGGAGACAGGGTAATCATAGATCATAGAATGCCTACTCCTTGTTCCCAATCTTTCACTTTCTAGGCGCTGGGCGCTTGCAAACAGGTTTGTTTGGTGGACAATCTGCTCAACAAATGCCTCACTGAAAAACAGGTGGAAAAAATCCAACCTGGTGGAATTACCGTGAATACCTGGTGCAATGCAGCCAGATCGCCCTTGCTCAGTGAAGGGGTGAATGAGGGGAGAAAAATCACTCCCATCCTCCCAATCCCACGACACAAATCCCTCGTCCCCATCAGCCCAATCACCGCCTTCGTCTGGGTGGGGAGGAGATCCTGGTTGGGGAGGTGGGGGAGAAGGAGTACGGAGGGCTTCCCCACTGTCACTCCTCTTCCCTCTGCCTTTACCCTTTCCCTTTCCCTTACCCTTACGGCCTTGAGGAACATTAGGGGGCTGTGGGGATGAAATAGGAGAATATTGGAGAGCAGAAGACGTGCTGGGGAGTGGTTCCTCCCCACCTTCCCCCTCCATTACCACACCACGTGCTCTCTCACGCAACCTAGCTCGACCACGTGTTAGGGGATATTGGGGAGCATAAGACGTGCTTTGGAGTGGTTCCTCCCCACCTTCCCCCTCCCTCACAACCCCACGTGATAAGGAACGCACCCGCACTGGCCCACGTGATCCACTTTGCCGCCTCACACTACGTAGGGAGAGCAATGACTCACTCACGTCACTCTCACTTTCCCTAATCCCTGGACTTTCCCTTTCACTCCCCACTCCCTCCACTTGACTTCCTAGCTCCCCAAACAGAATGCTAGGCCCATACCTGCTCATACGACGTGGTGTGCGCTCTGGGCCACGATGTGTAATCACCTCCCGTCCATACCACGTGGCAGCACGTCCCACGGCTCCGTCCTCGTCCTCGAATTCTGCTTCCAAATCACGCTGGGGATAGGGATAGGATATATCACGTGCCTTCTTTGCCTCCTGCCCCTCTCTAGCAGCACGGTAAGTCACGTACTGCCGCTTCCTGGGTGACGGAACTTCCTCGTCACTGCTGGTGGTTTCTTCCTCCTCTGGCTGCACATAATCTTTGTCCATCTCCTCGTCGTCCAGTGGGGAATCACTGTCGCCGGTAAAGGTGTCCAGGGCGACTTGAATCTCGCTGCCTGAGAGACCTCTCTTAGCCATGTCTGAGCAGGACCGTGGCTACCAGGTGAGTGGACGAGTGGTGGGCTAGCGCGGGTCGCGCGGGGTCACCGAGTGTCCCCGCCTGGTGGCAGGTAGGCGAAGGTCAGGCGAGGGTACGTACCACAAATCAAGCGCGAAATTTGAAAATTGTCGAAATTATGCACATTGCAATTGCACGACGTACTGGTACGTCGCCGGTACTGGCAAATGCAAATCGTTGCAACGTACCCATACGTCGACGGGACGGGGCGGGTTAATAGGTTTGAAGATGTCATATTTGTGGGAGCGAAGTGCAAAGTGATAATGTGTAGCATGGGCTATTACAGACTCGGACTTTACTGTACAGCAATCAGGGGCCTTATATAAACCAACTGCGGATAGTGAACGGACAGGGGTTCCTGGACAAATAAGACTGACAGGAGTTGAGACACTAATGAAGAAATAGCGGATGTGATTTAGACGAGCATGGTGCACCTGGCTTTTGGGGGCCAGAACAAAGGTACAGACAGGTTGTACTGAGAAGTTACAGACTAAGGCAGATTCGCAAGAAGCAATGCTGCCAGGAAAAATTGTCAGGAGGTACGCAGCACAAACTCGAGAGTTGGGTGTGAGAAAGGAGCATCTGCCGAGGTCACTTGAGGAGATGAAGGCAATATAGAGATGATCACTGGAGAGAAGAAAGTACTCTGAAGAGACAGAGGCTTGTACCAGGGAGTTATTGTACCAGAAGGGAAAAGGAATGATACGGAAGAGATCGAATGTGATGGAAGAATGAATAGGAATATGAACAATTATATCTTTAGTAAGGAATGTGACCTCTAGAATTAGGTAGTAGTGTTCTAGAGGAAAATGAAATCACAGGAGACAAGCCGAAGGTTGAGTGAGCCCATTCCAAGGTAGAGCGAAGGTCAGAGAGAGGTACTAAATCTAGGGTGACACGACCATCAACAGCATTGACTAAAACACGAATTAGGCTAGAAACTTGGGAGACAAGAGAGTCCAGAGAAACCTGCAAATTATCTACATGTAATTTTACATACATCAACTTGGATACAATATTTACCTTCGATATTTCACGCTTAAGAATAGATGGGAGTTGATTTAGGGTATTTGTAACATCATTTAAATGGTGTGTCATCTCTTGTAGCATAGAATGTTGAACATTTTCCTGGGACTCTAGAGCATTGGCTAATTGAAATAAGTCTTCCTTAAATCCAGAAAGGTCACGGGCAGTCGCTACACCAAATAATCCACTCAGAATTTCTCCTCCAAGATCAAAAAGTCCACTTTTCACTCGTGAGTTGCCCACAGGCGTTCGGTTAGGGAAAGAATCTTGGAGATGGTTGAACTGATAATGAAGATAATCTAACTTCCAGCAGATGGGCAGGTAGAGTGGGTACCAAAATGTGTCTGTGGGATGTTGATTTTTAATATCTGACAGGAGTCCTTGCAGGTCCTCTAGCTGACATGCAGTCAGGCAGGGAGATGGCCATGGCGGCCAGCGGCTCTAGGTCATAGCGCAAGGAGACTACATCTTTCACTACCATTACCTCGCCTCCTGCGCCAACCAAGGTCCCAGGCCGTACGACACCATCGTCCTCACCCGATCCAGACCCTACCAGAGTCAGCACAGCCAGCACGTAGACCCACAGCACGTTTCCTATAAAATGAGTTGATGTTAGAGGTGATGTTAATGCAGATGGTAACGACAGAGTGATATGATAGTGTTATGCGAGAGACTTAGTGGCAGAACGCAGTCAGGCACAATAGTTATTAACAGTAGGGGAAGGCTGAATAGTAGTGTCAGGAGGAGGACTTAGAGGAGAGGAAGAAGGTTGAGTAGGAGTTTGTTGTGATGTGGTCTCTCGTAGTGGCTCCTCCAAGACTATGCGTTTTGATGCACGTTTGAGATCATCTGCATGCACCCATGTCGTCTTTGCCTTGTACAGATCTCTTAATTCGAATTTATTACCTTTACGAGATGTGACATGGAAGGGATCCAAAAATTTACTCTTTAGTTTTGAATCTGTCATGATCTAGGGGAAAAACTAAGTCACCTACTTGGATGGTAACATCTGTGGCAGCGGCATGTTGGTTACGTACCATCTCCTCATTTGTAAGGGCCAGATTATCCTGAACGTATTCATGCATTTTCTGGAAGTTGGATAAGTGGACTCGCACGTAGTTATCGTAGTTGTAGATCGGATCCAGCATGGATTGCGACAGTGAATAAGGTAGTCTTTTGTCAAAGCCATAGATGACAAAGAATGGTGTTTCACCAACTGACTTATTGATGGATGAATTAAATGAAGCAGCTACCTGCGGAATCCATTCATCCCAGGTGGAAGTCTGATCTCCCACTGTGACGCAGACTCTCCAATATCTTTCTATTCTGGCACTCTACTAGGCCATTCGAGGCTGGATGATGGGACACTATATTGCATTTCTTAATTCCGTATCGAAGACAAATTTCTTCCAGTACTGAATTATTGAACTCTTACCCGTTATCAGTTAAAATTACTTCTGGTGTTGTGAAAGGGCAAATTACTGAATTAATAAAGGCATGTGCCACCGCGTTAGCAGATTTTTCATGAAATGGAGCTAAGATAACAAATCTAGGGAAATGATCGACTACCACTAATAGATAGATGAAGCCAGATTCTGTACGAGGCAGCTTCAGAATATCAAGAGAGACAGTTTGCCAAGGTTTTGATGGTACTGGGTACTGCAGTTTAGGAGCAGGTTGACAGGTTGTTCCCTTATGACGGGCACATGATAAACATGCATCGCAGTGCGCTTCTATATTCTTTTGCATAGTGGGCCAATAATATGACAGACGTGCTTGCCGTAAGCTTCTGTCTTTGCCAGGGTGTGATGCATGAGGGTAGTCGTGGATTAAATGAAGGGCAGCAGGAATTAAGTCTGTTGGAATGACTAGTTGCTTAACTTTGCGATGAGGTATGTTGTTACCTTTCAGTGCTGAGTGTTTATAGAGCAATTCATTGTTGAGGAAGAAATCAGATACAGAGACTGGTAACTTTGGCAAGGAAGAATCATAGCCTGACTCTAGAAAATATATGACCTGTGACCATACAGGGTCCACACGCTGGAACCTACGTAGTGTGTCATAACTGAACTCCAAGTTTACATCGCAACCGGTTGAGACTGTGGCTACATGCCGTGAGAGGGCATCGGCTACGACATTGGACTTCCCAGGAACGTATTCAAATGTCAGATTATAGTCATTCACAGTGACTGTCCAATGTGCAAGTTGACCGGTAAGGTTAAGTACCCGAAACAGGTCACATAAGGGAAGATGGTCTGTTTGGATGTGAACAGGATAACTGTGGATGATGTCGCGGAAATGTTTTAGAGACCAGACCATGGCAGGGGCTTCCCAGTGAGTTACACTGTAATTCTTTTCCACGGAGTTTAGCACACAGCTGGCATAGGCAATGACACGTTTCTTCCCTTCGGAGTCACTTTGCATGAGAACGGCACCTAGGCCTACTCCAGAAGCATCAGTACAGAGAAGAAATGGTTTTGAATAGTCAGGGAATGCCAAAACCGGGGATTGTGCTAGGGCATTTTTCAGTGTTGTAAATGTGGTTGCCTGTTCATCAGCCCACACAAAAGACGCATCCATCTTTAGCAATTTTGTTAAAGGTGCAGGTCTCTGGACATTCCCCTTAATGAATCTCTGGTAATACCCACTAAGACCGAGGAAACTGCGTACAGCATCGACGTTGGTTGGAGTTGAGAAATTTGTCACGGCTTTGACCTTGTCATCTGATGTATGAATTCCATGAGCGTCAACAACATGTCCTAAGAATTGGAGTTTCTTACGTAAAAAGTCACACTTTGATAGTTTGATCTTAAGTCCAGCTTGTTTGAGTCTAGTGAACACTTCGGCCAATTTTTCTAAGTGTTCCTCCACCGAGTGACTAGCGATTATGACATCATCTAGATAAGCAAAAACTGAGTGACCTATCACGCCGGTGAAAACTGTATGAATTAGCTGCATGAACGCTGATGGTGCATTTCTCAAACCGAATGGAAGTCTACGAAATTGGTAATGCCCGGATGGAGTACTGAAGGCAGTGATAGGACGAGATGATTCCTCCATTTCCACTTGCCAGTAACCACTTAAAAGATCTAGGGAGGAGAAAACACAATTGTTTTCGCCTAAGGATTCCAGCAAATTAGTGAGTACAGGAATTGGAAATTGTTCGGGACAGTCAGCGCATTCACACATCTTTAATTTATCACTGGGCGTAATTCACCAACTTTCTCTGGAACCAGAAATAGCAGGCTGTTCCACGGACTATCAGAGGGTTCAGTGACCTCATTATCTAACATGTCCTGAATAAGACAATCAGCTTGTTGACACTGGCTGTGTGGTAAACGGTAGGCAGGTATATATACTGGCTGAGCTCCAGGCTGTAATGTAATTTGACATTTTATCAAATCTGTCTTGCCCATATTCTCACCGGGTAGGGCTACAACTTCGTGGTAGTCTTGCAAGAGATTAAGCAAGTGACTTCCGTATTCTGGGTAATCACTCTGTTTCACATGAGATTCAAGATTAGATGGAATGTCAGTGGACTAACTGAGCACACATTGACAACAGAGCGTGGGAAATCTTGGCACACATGTACGGCCGCTGGGTATACCAAGAAGTCACCAATCTGTGTTCCCGTTTGTAATTTAAATGGAGCATTAGTACAGTTGGCTAAGTACAAGTAGCATAAACCATCCTCTAGCACCATACACAATGCCGACTCATAAGCTAAGCCATTCACACAACACGTCTCAGGTAAAGTTTGTACATCCATTCCTGCTTTCGCACCCACAACATGAACAGAGACTTTGGTAAATTTGTGCAGCAACAAAATTGTGCACTGATTTGTTACTGCATGTCTTGTCTCTGCGTGTTGTAAGACATCATTCACACTATGTGAGGTAGTTAAATGAGACGTGTCTGAGTCGGCAAATGTGCCATTGTTAGAGGGGTTGATACAATCCACAGTTGAATGCTCAGAGGGTGTAATACTGGATGGTAGTGTACACCCGAAAGCACTAATCTCTCCCCCCTAATAGCCGGAGTCGCGGCCAGTGAGCGACCAGGCGATCGAACACCCCACATCCACCGCCCCTACCCCAACCCCAAAGCGTTGTTGGATATATGTGGGACGGCCAGAGCTGGTGATGTTACAATGTGTCATGACTTTTTTATATACAATCAGAATCAGTGGGGGTAAGTATATAAAGGCAATTAATGTGTAATACTATGCTGGTATCCACAACATACGAGAAAGGCACGAAAATGAAAGAAGACATACGACGTATTATGTCTTATTGACTATATACTTACATACTATATTATAATGTAACTACAGATAAGTATAGTATAGGATCTGATGAAAGATGTGATGTCGTTTCTTATACATTCTCACTCCCACCTCCACCACCCTTCTCTCTGATTTGCTGTCTCCACCAAACGCCTCTCATACCCTGTCATCCCCCACCCCGACCCATTGTTAACCAACATAAAGATAATGATGAAATGATCTGTAAAGTATTAATCATATTGTATTATCACACGTTTCTGCATTATCACCAACAAATAAAAAACATACAATACTCCGGTATACCTGCCAACCATTTCATCCTGTTGTAAGATGTTACATGACATACACACTGCAAGTTGAACCTTGTGTTACAATGACATACGGTTGTTTATCGTTAACACAGGTTGTGTGGTTTGGACGTCCATTAATCCATATGAGCGTGGTAATTTAAACCTTACATTATAAACTCGTAAGGATTATGTTCCTGTCATTATTAGATGAACGAAACGAATCAGGGATCGGCTCTGACGAACCACGAACTCAGCTTTAACGAAAATATTCCGACCACTTGTCACAATAGTGACACAGTGTCATTATGTATATGACTGAATGTGGGTCAATCGTATACATAACGACATTGTGTCACTGTTGTGTTAAAGCAGAGTTCGTGGTTCGTCAGAGCCGATCCCTGATTCGTTTCGTTCATCCAATAATGACAGGAACATAATCCTTACGAGTTTATAATGTAAGGTTTAAATTACCACGCTCATATGGATTAATGGACGTCCAAACCACACAACCTGTTAACGATAAACAACCGTATGTCATTGTAACACAAGGTCCAACTTGCAGTGTGTATATCATGTAACATCTTACAACAGGATGAAATGGTTGGCAGGTATACCGGAGTATTGTATGTTTTTTATTTGTTGGTGATAATGCAGAAGCGTGTGATAATACAATATGATTAATACTTTACAGATCATTTCATCATTATCTTTATGTTGGTTAACAATGGGTGGGGGTGGGGGATGACAGGGTATGAGAGGCGTTTGGTGGAGACAGCAAATCAGAGAGAAGGGTGGTGGAGGTGGGAGTGAGAATGTATAAGAAACATCACATCTTTCATCAGATCCTATACTATACTTATCTGTAGTTACATTATAATATAGTATGTAAGTATATAGTCAATAAGACATAATACGTCGTATGTCTTCTTTCATTTTCGTGCCTTTCTCGTATATTGTGGATACCAGCATAGTATTACACATTAATTGCCTTTATATACTTACCCCCACTGGTTCTGATTGTATATAAAAAAGTCATGACACATTGTAACATCACCAGCTCTGGCCGTCCCACATATATCCAACAACGCTTTGGGGTTGGGGTAGGGGCGGTGGATGTGGGGTGTTCGATCGCCTGGTCGCTCACTAGCCGCGACTCCGGCCAACAGGAAGGAGAGATTAGTGCTTTCGGGTGTACTTGGCTGTTCAGGTAACAGTGTGTGTACCTGTTTACTCTCGAATAATGTTGAAATCACATGAGAGTGAATAACTGAGTTTGCTTGGGAAAATACCGGACGTGGCTATTCCATACTAGATATTGGGAAACCATTGATATCTATGGTACGAGAAGCAGGGAAGAGAGCAATAGCTTCTTGGGCCATTGTCGAAAAGCCAATGAGAGTCTGCTGGATATTTAATATCATTAGTGACATGAAACTCCACGTCAAAAGGTCTTAAGGTTTTATCTAGTTGTACTTCTAGTGTGATCTTTCCTTTGACCTGAAATTCTGAGCCATCCACACTGCATAGGCGAATGTCAGGTGGTTCGAGGAGCCCAACTCTTTTAGTTGTTTCCCTAATGTCGTTTAAAGAGGTATCTGAGATCAGGTTTACCATAGATCCGGTGTCCATAAAGAAAGAGCTTTGTACCCCTTCACTCCATCCTAGAATGACTAGGCCTAAAGATGTAATAGGTCCTACCTGGCAAATGGGGAGTTGATTTTCTGTTACCTTACTTTCAGACACCGGCGGATCTTCCACTATTAGGTTACATTTCTCCAATCTGAGCGCTCCTCTTCCCCTGACTGACGGCTCTTAAGGTAACGACACTCGTCAGTGGAGTGAGTTGTGCTATTCTTGTGATATTTGCATGTTAGACGACGGGACCGCGAGGGTGCGCGCTGCCATTCCCGCAAGCGGAAACGTCTTTCTTTGCGTGAACAGCTAGACTCTCGATGACCTACATTACCGCAGTGCCAGCACACAATTGAGGATTGTTTGCTTCGTCGCACAGTTGATTTGTCACGACCGCTTGAAGGTGAGCAATAGTGAGTGAGACTGATTACTAGGTTTGGTTTTTGTAGTTGGCCGCGAACGAGAGGAATCAGATGAAGCAATGCTGGTGTGTAGTACTCTCGCACTACCACTTGCAGAGTGAGATGCTGAGGTGTAAGAACCCGCCTGACGAGTGATGTCTGATCCTGAGCTTTCTATTATGGCCTTGGAAATGTTAACCATTTTGTCTCCTGGGTTAAAGTCAAGTTGTAGTGCTATTTGTTTCTGGTTGTCAGAAAGCCAATTAAGAAATCTAAAGTAACCGAACAAACCTGCAAAATTATTTAGTGAAACCATAAGCACTCTATTAATTTTGGCTACCCATTGAGTACGACTGAACAATTGGCGCAGCTCTAAACTCGTCGCCCTCATGGTTGCAGCTGCCTCAATTACCTTTGCGTGCTGGGGAGGTACCTTCATGTCCTCCTCCATTTGCTTGAGAAGGTTGGTCAACCCTATAAGAGATGCAGCATTGGAATGTTGGCAACAAAGTTGAATTAACTGTTGGCGACACGCGTCAAACGTTTGACAATCTTCGAAGTGCCCCACACGAATATCGGCTCCTATTAGTGACCTGCCCTGATGGAGTCGACTCATCAGATATGAAACTTTCAAGGGTTCAGTTATGATTTGCCGATTACGAATGTCATTTTCGACCTCCCTGAGGAAGTCATACATGGAAACTGTACTGTTCTCTCCTGTAAATTTGGGTCTGTTAACATCATCCAAATATATAGACTGGGGAGGTGGAGGGTTCTGATCCGTCATCGTAGGAAGAGGGTGAGACCGTGAAGGTGAGGAAGTAGGCACAATAGTAAACTGAGACGGTGTGTGGGAAGGAAGTGTCGTGGCGGTAGCGGTATGTGTCGTGGTTAGTGGTGGTGTATGTGTAGTAGAAGGGAAGGATAAAGGCTGTGGAGAAGGCTGATTGGCTTCAAGAGAATCAGTTGGAAAAGATGATAGAGTATCTGGTGTTGATATATCTGGATTTAGGGTAGGAGTAGTAGGGTTAATATAGGTGGCTGTAGGTGTGGTACGAGTAACAAAAATGGTTGTGGTAGAAACAGGTAGGGAACTTACGGTTTGTATACTATAAAATCTGCCACTACGAAGAGTTACATTATCACCACATACAGGGTCATCTGTGTCACTATCAGATTCAATAGGGGAGAGATCTACCCTTTTAAAAAAGGACATTAGTAGAATAAGAAGTAAATGAAAAAAAATGAACAAATGGATGAATAAATGAAAGGATGAATAAATAAATATTTATAATATGTGAAGAAATGATTTATATACAATGAATATGAGTGAAAATAAATCCGTTATTTACAGCTGAGCATGAGTATAATTGGGAGAAAATGGGATGAAGCAGGAGTGAGTGAACGAAAAATTCTGACTGAATGAAAAATGAGGGACAAAAATGCAATGAATGGATAAGAGTAAATGGTGAAAATGTCACAATCTATAGAGACAGCTTGGCTTCTCTGTGGAAATGAATCGATTAATGTGATGGAATGAGAAAATGCATGAAAATGCAGATAGAAAAATACTTGTAGTAAGATGTGTTCCGTGTGATAGCTTAATGTTGAGTGAAGGTCTGGTATCGTAGTGTCTCCTTCCCCCGCCAGCGATGATTGGGTGGAGGTGTTCGTGACGTCACTGGGCAGCAGCTAAGCAGTGGGCGGAACAAGAAGCTGATAGGAGCAGGAGACTGTGACGTAGCTCAGTGTGAGTGGTCACGCTCCCTGAATGACGTCGGTCTGTGTAGTGAGTGGGGAAACGATGACATAACTGCGTCGGCCGGCGGTTGGGGGTTACTTTCTGGAGTGGGGTCTGAGTTGGAGTTCATGGGGGCTGAAACTAACCCGTACAACAGGTCACACAGGACTGGCAGGCAAAGGCAGGTTGTAGGTTGATAGGAGCAGGAGACTTATGTGGCTGCAGTGGTGTGTTGGTAAGTGGGGTGTTGGTGTGGAGGAAAATCCCAAAACCGCATCAGGCTGCTAGGGTGATTCCACACTAAGACTGCTAAAAGGGCTGGAGGCTGGGGCAGAGATAGATTGTGTGTCGTCGTGGGAAGAACAGCAGCGTGGGAAAATAGACACAGCCAAGATTGCCCACAGAAGACGTGAAATCACTATTATCCCACTCGCTTTCCACCAAATGTGAATTGCTTGTTAATGCTCCTTGACGCCAGTCGTAGATGAACTCAATGTCTTGGACTAATTTTCTGATAATATATATTAAGCACCGCCTTATATCTTCATACAGCAGCCGTTGATACTACCCGTGTTCAACCCCAGACCGTTACAGACTGCTACTGTTCGACTCACCGGCTAGGGCGGTGGTGGGGCCACAAAACTCATGGTTCTGCAAGGTTTGAATCAAGCCAGACATAGCAAGCGCTCACAGACATAGCAAGCGCTCAGTGGCGCCTTACTTGGATCCTACTTACAACTACTTACATACTTTACTTACTTCATATCATTACAAATGGTTACAAACAGCATGTAAAATTGCTGAGAGCATACATATGTAACTAGAATGGGTGTCGTTGTTTTTTTTTGTTTTTTTTTAGTTGATATAGCAGTTATAGAGTACCAGTATAAATGAAATTACATTTATTTGTCTGAGTTCGACAGAATCTTATGTTTTTGTTAACCAGTGCTTCCTTCTAGTAAAATTAGTATAAACTATGGTTTCTTAGGCAATTTTCTGTTCAAAGTATGAAAACGATCAGCTTGAATGAGTGCTAGAGCTTTTATTACCTATGATCAAAGTAGAAATCAGGTGTGTGTGTGTGTGTGTGTGTATATATATATATATATATATATATATATATATATATATATATATATATATATATATATATATATATATATATATATATATATATATATATATAGTATAATTGTTTTTTTCTTAGAACAGTTAAAAATATCAGACAAGTTTAAGTAGTTTAGCATATTTTAAAAGCTTACTCTTTTAGTTTAAACAAGTAGGTAGAACTGCAGCGCATGGCACATTTATAATTATTGATGATGTATGGACTATGGAAGTGGTACTTGAAATGTTACATGATATTTGAGTCTTGAGGTACCAAGAGATATGTGAAATATGTAAAATTATATTGCTATAATTTAGAACAGATGGATGGACATTATTTTTGTTATCATCTTTTGTCAGATTAATTTTGAGATTTCTAGGTTCAGCCTAACTTAGCTAAGATTATTATGCCCTCAAAAGCGAGGAAAATGCACATGAGACTCCCAGATGCATTTTTTTTTTTCTTTCCTTGTCCTTCTGCCTATGGGTGACTTTAGACTCCCTCTTCTTTCTTTCTTTCCTTCCTCTTCCTTCTGCCTGTGGGTGACTCTACATTGAGTGACAAGCCAAATGGTTTCCTGTATTTACTACGCTGGGTGGTAACCATATGACCAAATTTTTGGCGCCTGGTGGTTTAGTGGGTTATTATGGCGCTCCAATCGGACTGAGCTGGTGAAGGTTTATATCCAAGGGAAGGTTGGGGTTTATTGCTTATGTAATGCCACTCAGGGATGAGTGATGTTGGTCACTCTCATCTTGAATGTCAGGACCAACTTGCCTAGCCCCGGGCTCCTACGCTCCTCATGGGGCAACGTAGGATTGGATGATGGATGAAATGATGAATTATTCCATAAGGATCATTAAAAAAGCTTCTTTTTTCAGCCAAAATAATTTTCTTGATCTGCTTTTTGCCATTTTCACTGTAATAAGGTATCGTCTAAATATTCCAATACAAACTTTCATAGGCCTCAGAAAGCCCCTAAAAGTACTTAATTTTCAAAAATTTTCCCTAGGGGGCTCACAGCGTCCCCACAGACCCCCCAGCTGCAGATGCTCGCTTTGCTCGCCTCCCACCGCCTTTTCAAGAATCTATAGACATCTTCCTCCCGCCCCCCCCTTTATGAACTTTCTGGCTACGCCCCTGGTTAGCCTTGCCATGTAACCTTGACCTTTGGCGTATTGCTTCCCAAAATAATAAGCTAACTCTTGGGAAAATCATTAACACTTCCACCAAGTTTCATATAGAAACTATGATCAAAACTGTTTGGATTATTTTCTTCACACGCGCGGGCCCGAACAAAACGATTCCTCCTCTCGCTTCGCAAGCGCGTGTGTAATAAAACCTAGCGAAAAAGTGAAGCACCTCCACAGTCACTTTTCTAACCCACTGCAACACCACCTTCAACCCTGGCATGGCGATTTGCTGAGCTGTTTGCTAACCCATTACGGTTCCTTATTTTACGGCATTTTCTACTACTGTGTTCTGCCAACAATAACACTAGGCGGTTTTCCTCAATTTAGCAAATTATAAGGTGGGAAAAACAGGTTCGGGTGATAATAACGATGACAACTAAAACAGATTAACACCTGGAAATACAGTTTAAGTTCTCACCTTCACTATTTTGCCCAGCTCATTACGATACGTTCAACTACCGTATGTCTTATGTGACTCTCTTGGAGTACTCGAGCTGTGAGAAACAGGCAGGGCAGCCTTCATTGCACAATATTTTCATGCATTTGTCTAACTAAAAACGAGACCTTTACCACCCGTATCATTTGGTGTTACTACCTAGCCGTCCTTGAGATCAGCTAACTGATTACGATACCATCAGCTACCGTATTACCACTTGACTCATTGCGACATTTTCACGTACTATATAACCACCTGACTCGTTAATATACTTTGAAATGCTATAGCATTAACTCGTTACAGTACCTTCACCCACCATGTCCTCACAAAATTCATTGAGATACCTCCACCTACCGCGCCATACTTAAGATGTGAGAGACAGGCGTGACAACCACCAACGTACCTGTGTGAGATAAAATTAGCCAGTGAGAGATGTTACACTGCCAAGTTGTAAATACAGTATGTGTGCTGATGCCTCATACAAGAGCTAGGTGGGTATTGCGAGGGTTGTGTTGGCGCATTTGTGGCGTTGTGGAGACGATGCGATTTCTTTTTTGAGGGGAGGGGCGGTAAGGCTGTGTTCACACCAAGCGATTCGATTCGATTCAATTCATGGAGAATCATATCGATTCATGATTCGTCTTGATGCGACATGTTAATTCCTATAGGAACTGTTCACACCAAGCGAATCAATTCAATTCAAATCATGGCGATTCAAGGCGATTCAGAATCACTGATGCGCGAGGGTCCATTTTTTCATCAGTCACGGCGATTCAGTGGAGGAGTGAGCACCATGCTACCGGACGTCCTGATAAATTTAGTGAGAGAGCGACGTGCTATTTATGATGCTAAAAAGTGGGACAATGATTTTGGTGCATTCACAACGATAAACATATTATGTCTGTTTTTTTACTCTATCAGTCATAAATGAAGGATGTCTATTTTTTTACTGTATTCACAGCCATAAATAAAGGATGTCTATTTTCTTAATATATTAACGACCAGAAACAAAGAATTTATACTTATTTTTACTCTATGCACAACCAGAAATAAAAGATATGTTTTCTTAATGTATTCTGTATTCATAACCAGAAATAAAAGATGTCTTTTATACTGCATGAAACACTACTTCTCCCAACTTTCAGACTTTTTAACAGTTCACTTCTTACCTAAGGTAAATGGCAATCCTTTCTTCAACTCCAACTGCACGTCGGTAATTAGTATTCTGTTTTCTTATGTTGGTTGCAGTCAACTCCACTAGCATTTTAAACTGTTCAGTGGTCATCCTAAAATAATCATAAAACTTGTCTGAATTGTTTATCAAATCTGGGAACAAGTGTCCGAAACTCCCAAAATCAGGTCATATTCTTCTTGGACGCCTACGCCTACGCCGCCTCAGCCACAGCAACACCTCTATTTCAGCAAGAGCGTCTACGTCCATCCTCGTTCAAGTCAGCCTTTGCACTACTCCCTGTTGATTCTGACAGTTTGATTCTGTCGGTATGAACGGCGCTGATTCAAAATGAATCGAATCAAATGATTCTCCATGAATTGAATCGAATCGAATCGATTGGTGTGAACGCAGCCTAAGGGTAGGTTTGTGATTGTGGATATTGTACAGTACCTATATTACTGGTGGTGATGGCAACAGTGCTGGTGTATGGTGTAGCAGGTTTATGAGCTAGATCTATTTGTGGTGGTAAGGAAGTTTGGTGGGGAGGCTTGTGGTAACGGTGGTGTATGTATTGCGGGTGCTATGGGTTAGCTATGTTAGTGATGGTGCTGGTGCTGTGGTGATAGTCGTAGTTGATGAAGTAATAATGCTAGTGGTAGTGCTCGTTGTTGTGGTAGACTGGCGGTTGTTCTGATATTGTAACGGTGAGGAATGCAGTGATACGGTCTTGGTGGAGTGCTTGTGTTTATGCCACTTAGTTGGTGGCAGCAAACATGGTGGCACTGGTTTTGGTTGAATCAGTGCAAGGGTGAGGTGTGGTATTACTGTACATAAAAGTCTGAGTGTGGTGGGACGTTGATGACTGTAGTCTAGCTTTGTTATAGTATTCAGTAAAAGTAAGTGTGGTGGGATATTGATGGTAATGACTAAACTTACGTCATAGTGGTTAAAGTGAATGTGAGTGTCAGTGTGAGGTCAGGAGTTGATTGTAGCATGGTTTTGGTGTGCCATTACGTAAGGGTCAGTGTGTGGTGTGTTGTAGGTGACAGTCTGGTTGTGGTGTACTGCTGCATAAGAATGATTATGTGGTGAAGTGGTGGTGTAGCTTGAGTGTAGAGTAGTATGTACAGTACTGTCCATCTGTATAAATTTAGGTAACCACGCACACGAACAAATATACAATAAGTGTACACTACATTCACTGAAATCACAATATACATGAATTTTCACGTTTTTTTTACAAGACACAGTTACACACGTAGATATGTGGAAGTTATAATTTATTGATTTTACATCCACATACATAAGCACACGTACAGCTCCGTTCAGAAGTTCGTACTACACCCAAAGTGGAAGGCTCAAGCCTCGGTCCGCTCTTTCTGGACGACATGTTAATACCCCGAACCGCTCGCCACCACAGACAGAGCAGCAAGTACGGGAACAGTTTCAATCACACGACGAATGCGAAATTTGAGATGACACGGATATTTATACAAATACTGGCAAGTATTATTGCATATTAATTAAGGAAATACGTGAACATTATGCGGTTGTGATGAAAATACATATACAAATAACAAGTTACAATACACAAATAGAGGGAAATGCAAAAGTCTGATATGAATCAATAAGTGATTTGTGAGCTGACTATTCTCCCACTGAAAGACACACACACACACACACACACACACACACACACAGAAGAACAACAACAATAACAACAACAGCCACCAACACCACCGTTTCCGCCACTTGCCACCCAGCGCAGCCACCCACCACCACCCACCACCACCGCCGCCACCCACCAAGGTCACCCACAATCCACCACCACCGCCGCCACCCACCAAGGTCACCCACAATCCACCACCACCGCCGCCACCCACCAAGGTCACCCACAATCCACCATCACCGCCGCCACCCACCAACACTCACAATCCACCACCACCGCCGCCTCCACGACCACCGTCCACCACTACCGACGCATTAACAAGTCGCATAATTATGGAGGAAAAGACATTGCAATAGTTTACTTCATCCGTCCTGTTTGTGTGGGAAGGCCAAGGAACACCTTATATTTATTACGTGTGAGTGATCTTGCTTCTAGTAGGAGGTGTATAATAGCCTACATAAGGATAATTATACGGATGTTTTCAGACAATAATAGACAATTTTATTTTTATTTCTATTTTCTAGTCAACAGAATTTTATATATATATATATATATATATATATATATATATATATATATATATATATATATATATATATATATATCTGTATTATATCTATAGATGTCAATCTATATTATATCTATATCTATTTATATTATATCTATATCTGTCTCTATACCATATCTAATTATCCATATCATATCTTTATTATAACTATCTATCTAAAATATATATATATCTATATTTCTATCTGTTATATCTATCTGTATTATATCTATTTATCTCTATTACATCTATCCATAATATATCTATTGTAACTTATATATATCAATCTATTGTATCTATTATATCTACATCTATCTATCTATCTATCTATATATCCGTCTCTCTCTCTCTCTCTCTCTCTCTCTCTCTCTCTCTCTCTCTCTCTCTCTCTCTCTCTCTCTCTCTAAAATACATATCCTTAATATAATGATAACAGTTGCCTAACTTTTCACATCAATATCGGGTCCAGCCTTCCTCTTTCTCAATCACTGCTTTGCAGCCTGTCGGGCATGGAGCTTACAAGGCCACGGATGAAGCTGTGTTTGCGCCAGCAAAGTTCCCACCGGGCGTTTACGTGGTTGAGGAGTTCATTTCCTGTCCTCTCGTCTCCTGCTGCCAGGTATGAACCATTTCAGCCCTAACATGTTCTATTACATTTAGATTGGCCCCTTTGGCGGGCCAGCCGGAGAGCTGAAGTGTGTCTTCTCTCTGAAACCACTGCCGTACTACACGTGCAGTGTGGATGGGGAATCGGTCATGCATGAAAATAGCAGGTCCATCTTGGAACGGGAAACCCTTTGCCCGTAAAGATGGCAGGAATCGTTCCTCCAGGATATGGACATATGGTCAGCAGTAAAACGCCCCTCGATGCTGAACATATCACCCAGGCCATGTAGAGTCAGGTATCCCTAGATGTTACAGGTAACGTGACCCGATCGTGCCTCCTCACAAATGTCGACCCTCTCGTATCTGCATGTGAAATATATATTTACTTTTTTTATTGTTGCAGCCATCCGACAGAATACTAGTAATGACATGTCCCCCTAACCTTATATTATTTAGAATTAATCACAATTTTTCTCGGCACTAATGTCTTTATACAAAAAAGCAGAGGCAAAGAGTAGAAGGAATCATGTCTTTTTCCAGGAAAATATGAACAGAATAAGACCAAAACAAGGGATCCTGATTATTTTAGATGCCTGGTCATACTGCCTTTAAAAGACTGGAAATCAAGGACGGAGGGGTATGCAGACTGCGGAAGACAGCTTCATTATTGACCTATTCCATAGGTGAAAGTCTGAATATCGGTTAATTATTGTAACGGCGAGGTGAACAGAAAACAGATGACTGCAACGAAGACAAAGCCTTGGGGGGGGGGGAATAACAGTGCGGAATTTTATCAGTAATGAAAATGGTAATATCATATGCCTGGTGTTGTTTCTTCTCCAGCAGTGAACCCTACCATGCGAGGTGGAGGAGAAACACTTCTCATCCGTGAAGATGACTCGCGGCCAAAAGTCTAGGTTCTTCTGAAAGTAGCGTTGAGCAAAGGCTAACCTCCCCTCTCTGTGCTGTTGTGTCAGGCTTTCCTTCATTGCTGGGATTCTATAGTGTATACCAGCGTCATGCAGCCTTCGCCTGACAGTCAGCGTGGACACTAACTAAAGACTGTCCCTTATGGCCACCGCGTTCGTAAGAGGTGTTGCCCCTGCTGCTGCGACAATAGCAGCATCTCCAGCCTGAGTCGTTCTTCGAGAGGCTCCCGTCCTTTCTAACATGAAAGTATTCGCTGTTAGTAAATATGGCACTAATAAAAATCAACGCCGAAAGTCTAGTTTGGGAAAACATTACGAGTATGTATACTTGTATACATAAATAAATAAATCGTATGATATGAAAATATTGTTACAAGGGCAACAATTGTACTAAACAAACTACTGCCTATAAAGCTAGTGGCGTAGCGAGACAAAGTGCAGCTCAAGGCTAGATATCGTAGTTTCACCCCATGACTGCACGGGACAGCCCTGCAGGGACGACTGCTTGACCGTGGTTCATGGCTCTGTTTGGCCAGACAGACCAGGGTTACACAACAACAACAACAACAACAGCTATACATCAATAGATGGGAATTGAAGTCTCGTTCTTAGAATGACTAGGACTGATATGTATGTGACCGTCAAAAATCAAAACCCTGTCTGTTCCTTCCAGAGAAACGTATACACAAATATCCATTTCATTGAAATGCCTGGACACACTGCGTTTGAAATAATGTGGCACTATGCATTGAAAAAAGACATCCTAAGACATTTCAACAAATAACTAGTCGTATACAAGAAGGGCGGATTACTAGTTAACAGATGCATTACAGAGCGGGTGAGAGGATGGGGGAAGGCTAGTGCCTCGTTTCAGTCATAACGGGGGAGAGATACAAGCAGAGAATTCAGAGGAAAAGTGGTGTGTGTGTGTGTGTGTGTGTGTGTAGAGAGAGAGAGAGAGAGAGAGAGAGACAGACAGACAGACAGACAGACGGACAGACAGAGACAGGCAGACAGACAGACAGGGATGGCCCGAGGAGCATTGGTTGGAGGGAGGGGTAAGGACAATTTTGACCAACTTGATACGTTTGGCGTTATGGCTTGACCAACTAAATAGATAAAAACAAACCAAATTTATGAGACAGTAAATTTTATTGTAACAGACTTATAGTATTTCCTGGAAAGTAATTTATTTACTGGTGACAAATTTAAACATACTTTCATTCTGGATTTCTGGTGCATATAGACACAACTTAAATTCAAAATTGCAATACTGTTCACTGATTTTCAGTCATACAATGAAAGATACAGGATGCTTAAACTGACTACTTAAAAAAAAAAGTAACATACACATACACAAATCACACATGGTAAGTCAAATAAGGAAAAAAGGTGAAAAAGGAATGTTGAGTCAACTTGAGTGGAATGAGGATTATGGATTAATAAGGATTCAGCAGTAACAACCTGTATTTACAGACTGTGTAATGATAATGGCTTTTAGAATTTTATTCTTGTTTTGATGAGCTTCCACCTATCTACAGTTTTCTTGAAGATCCAACTGATCAGTTAGGTCACTTTCATAAGCTAGAACCATCAGATAATGTAACCTTTTTTCTTTGGTTCGGTTTCGCAAATATGTTTTTAAAGCTTAAGCCTGCTAAATGACCTCTTCATTTTTGACCAACTCAGTAATTCTTTGACCAACTCAGAATACACACGGGGGGGGGTGACCCCCCCACCCCGTCCCCGGTCGGGCCTTCCCTGGAGAAAGAGAGAGAGAGAGTGGCCGAAGGGAGTCGTCAGAGTTAAGGAGACGAAAGATTATAACTCAGCCCACTATGTATTAAACCTGGAAAGTGTGTGTACTCCACGCACCGTGAGTGGCCCCGCCCACTGGCTCTGGCAGCCAACTAGTAATTGTGGATGTAGTGTAGGGGATATTTGGCCATGGAAATATTGCATAATAATTATTATAGTTTTTACACCTGTTGGATATGCTTTACAATAGTCACCCACACCACGTCAAAAAGTAAAATGGGAATGTTGACTATATACTCAGGACATAATTTGCCACTCTCCTAAAAACTGATGCTCGAGAAGGTTGCAACCCGACTCCCACCCCCTTACTACGCCACTGCATAATGCTATTTTCACTGACATCTTCCGCAGGGGCCGAAAACTAGTTTTAGTTTCTGTTAGCACTGGAATATAACGGGGAGCTATTGTTCACAGTTATTCATTATTAGTATAACATTACAGTAATACAAAAGACTTATGACTTACGTTCGTCCTGAAGGTTGCCACTCTCCTCCCATCTCTTTATCCACTTCATCACAGTTTTTGTAGTGAGGCCAAGTTGATGCGCTGTTGCCCTGATGGAAAAGCCATTATCACGAAGAGCGATAATTTGACCTCTAAGCACTAGTTTCTCGTCTCGCCGATTTATGTCAACTTGGAGGGGACGTGATGGTGCTGATTTCACCTTTGAGCAGAGGATAACCAAAACACCTCTGTGGAACCCCCCCCCCACACCCCACAGAGAGAGAGAGAGAGAGAGAGAGAGAGAGAGAGAGAGAGAGAGAGAGAGACGGTTATGTAGAGGAAACATCATGTTAGCTTCTTCATCTTAAAACAAATTATTTCGATTATTCCTTAGACTCCACCAATCGTCTTCATCTACTTTTGAGTATGAACATGAGTTTTAGCTGTTCAGATACTTCGTAAATGTTTGAACATCTTGACTGCATACACAATATATTTGGCTGCTTGGATTTTCCTTGAAACGGTAGAACAGTTCATAAATACAGAGCTAAGATGGTTAGCCGAAAAACTGCCCGTGTCTAGGGATTAAGACATGCGATAAATCACTAACTCGCATAATCACATTGATTCATAGCCGACCTTCTTATATTCTGTTATGTGCTTTTCTGCTGTTATTATTTTATTATATTTTTTAAGGCAGGCGAATATAAACATACTTTCATCATTTAATCAGCAGTAAGATTGACTGATATCTGTGAGTATGAAAATAAAATTCTCATTTCATTTAACAGTCGGTGAGCGAATGACACTGCTTTGATACTAGCCAAAGTCTGGTTGCTCGTGGGAGGTCCGAAGCTGTTACCTGTCGTCCGGGAAGGAAGGGCCAAGACTAGCGCCTTCCACACTGGGTGTAGTACGAACTTCTGAACGGAGCTGTACAATCACAAATAACACCATGATGTCCCTAATACTGTTACATCTTCTTTTCCTGTCCCAGTTTTTGTTTCCCTTCATTCTTACCTCCATTGCACAATCAGGCCCTCCCAAACCTCCCAATAAAAAAAGCCAGTCCTGCCCGAAAACCACATCCAACCCGCAAAACAAAGACATCCCAACTTGCCGTGAAATACCGCCCATCCCATATAAGAAAAAAGAAAAAGAGAAAACGCCCTAAAATACAAACGCACCAGCCCAACTTGCTCCTCATCTATCTATCTATCTATAGCCCGACGCCCTAATCCCGCAAAGGGTGGCCGCAGACAAAACGCCTCCAAGTCACTCTGTCACCCACCATTTGACTCCCCTCCCCCCAACTCACCCCCCCCTCTCACTCATGATACCTCTCAACTCCATCCCTCCACCTCGATCTTTGTATTCTACTCCCTCCCTCCCTCTGCACCCTCCCACCTACATAGCACCCTCTTAATGTCAGTCTTTCTACTCTCCATCCTCTCCACATGTCCAAACCACCTCAGTGTATTTCTCCTAATCTTTTCAACCACATCCACATCTACCCCACAACGTTCCTTCACTTCTCTCGTTCGTCAACCTGTCCCTCCATGTCACTCCACATGCTCCTCTCAAGTAACTCATTTCCACTGCTCTCACTCTTGACTTGTTCCCCTCTTGCAAGGTCCACGCCTCGCTTCCATACGTCAGGGTAGGGATCACAATACCATCATGCAGAGACTTCTTAACTCATGATACCGTTAAATCCGCCCAACCAGCCTTCAAACTACAGCTGAGCCCGACCAACTAAAGTGCAACCGGGCCCAGTCAACCAGACCTCGAAACACAGCAAAGCTCTCCCAACCACCCGCTAGAATAATGCTGAGTCGGTCAGAGAAATCCTGCCAAATCGTCCATTACGTTCGAACAAAAACATGCACTAATTCTCTGGCATTACAGATCAGAATACGGAACCGGAGGAATTTGCAACATTTTAAGACCTTTCTTGTTGGGTAAATGGCCGATGATTGCATCGTGTTGTGAGTAGGTAGGTATGTAGGTGGGTAGGTAGCCAGGTAGTAGATAGGTAGCTGAATAAATAGGTAGATAAGTAGATTAACTAGGTAGGCAGGCGAGTAGGCAGGGATGCTAATCAGGTATTTATGTCAGCTAAGTGAAATGTTACTGTAAGTACGTGCTTAGGCAGGAGAAAAGCAGAGTATGGATATAAAATGGAAACCTGGATGATAGGTAGGTAGTTAAGTTTAGTAAGAAGAACGGGAGGTAAGAAGAATTGTAGGTCGGTGGCTGAG
>NC_137035.1:10415373-10420373 GCF_032717465.1 Coenobita brevimanus | reverse complement strand
TCTACTCCTCATTTTGTTCACATCTCTGTCCTCCCCTTTATAGTGTATTATTATTTTTGTGAGTGCTCACGAAGTCTCCAGCCATCTAGCTGCTGTATGATTTGAGTATAAGTGTTGTTACCATTTTTCTAGTACTATATGGCCTAAGGCATTAATTTGTAGGCCTGGTAGGGTTTTTGTGATTCATGTAGAGTTTTTAATATCAGCCAGTATTAGTAATATTTTGTATCTGTAATAATATTATAGCTTACTTTAATTAAGCATTTTTCGGTTCTCTCATTTATCAGGGCTGACTTAGATAAATTTACTCTTGCTAATTTCGTGTTAATAGAGGCTATTGCAGTAAACCATATATGTAACCTGTTTTGCCATTACATTATCCTTATGAGTCCTGAATGTTTAGTTGTTAGTTTGAGCATTAAACTTTAACTTGTAATTTTACCTAACTATTTTGTTTTGAAACTGGAACATTGCGGGACAGTAGTGATTTTACCATTCTCACTTGAAGTGTACGTTATCTTTCTCTCTTCCGTAACATAAATTTGGCGACCTCTTATCAGGATATTCAGGATATTATCATAAGGATATTGCTTGATATTTTGTGACTGTGATTTATTCATGATGTCTACTATTACTACTCTTGATGAAGCCAAAGATTTTTTGCCAATGTGCAAACAGTGTGTGATGTAGAAAACAGAACAAAGAATGAACTTAAGCTTGTTGCTCAACAATTGGGAATTGCTGTTCGCTCTCATCATTCTAAAGATCAAATTGTTGACATGATTAATAAAAGCTTGTTTAATATAACTCCTCCAGATGAGCAAACGCAGATTGAAATAGCTAAGTTACAGCTAGCCCTGCAGGAGGCTCGTGCTAAGGAGGCTGAGTTTCAAGCTCGTGCTAAGGAGGCTGAGTTTCAGGCACGTGCTAAGGAGGCTGAGTTTCAGGCTCGTATTCAGGAGGCATAGGCACAGGCTCAGGCACAAATTGAACTTGCTAAGATTCAAACAGACCATGAGTATTGCATGAAACAAGGTGGAACTGGATCATCTAGCTCTGATGATTTTGATGTGGCTAAAAATGTTAAACTTGTCCCTCCTTTTAATGGATTTAACAAAGTATTTTCAGTTGTTTGAGAGGGTAGCTACAGGTTTTAATTGGCCCAAAAAGTATTGGCCAGTACTCCTTCAGAGTGTTATCACTGGTAAAGCTTAAGTAACTTATGCATCTTTGCCTCGGGATCAATCTGATAATTATGATGTAGTTAAGAGCTTGATTCTTAAGGCCTATGAGCTTGTTCCTGAAGCCTATAAAGTAAAATTTAGGACAACTTATAAGCAAGATAAGCAATCCCATGTTGAGTATGCAAAAATCAAAGAAGATCTGTTAGATGCAGTGTTAAATTCTAGGAATGTAAATTCTGATTTTTGATAAATTTAAGCAGGTGATTTTGCTGGAGGACTTCAAAAGGTGTATTAATAAAGATGTAAGCCTGTATCTTGATGAGAGAAGAATAGATCATTTGTCTGATGCTGCAGTTTTAGCTGATGAATATGTTCTCACTCACAAGAGATATTCTAAAGAAAAAAGGAAAGCTGAGAGTAAGTACGTTGCCTCTACTCAGAGATACAGGTAACAGGAAAGAGAATAAAGATGATGTTTCTCAGGAAGTAAATACCAGCTTCACCTTCCTGATTTCAGAAAAGTAAATGTATCTTTATTGTAGTAAAGCTTGGTCATACTACAGAGAAATGTTTCAAGGAGACAGCGTAGATGTGAACAAAAAGGAGTCTCTTAAATATTCAGCTCAACTGGTCTAGTATCCACCAACCTGAGAGTTCCCAGAATTCTCTTTAACCGAGTTAACTAGGAACCTGCTTTGAGGGGTAAATTTTTTAAATTCTCGATGATGAAGCTCCTCTTTTGAGCAGTAACGTGGGTGACACTCTCAAGAAGTTCACTTTTGCCTAACTTCCTGTCTGATGGTTTTGTCCAGTCCTCTGGACAATAATGACAGGAAATCAGTTAAAATATATTGTGATACAGGTGCTTGCCAATCCTCATGCTGATGGCATACAGTGTTCTAGGCTCTAATGTTAATTCCTCTGATGAAACTGTAATCTTACAAGGTGTATAGGGGAATAGATTACTTCTCTGTCCCTCTGTGCAGAGTGAATTTAGAGTCTGGTTTTGTTAATGGGTTCCGTTATGGTTGGTTTGGTTGAGACACTCCTCAATGTCAGGTGTAATCTTTCGTACTTGGAAATGATATTGGTGGAAGTCAAGTGTGTCCAGCTCCTCATGTCTGCTCTAGTGAACCAGTGACTGCGGACACAGGGATTGTAGATATCCCTAGAGGTGTTCTCTGCAATGTGCTGTCACTAGGGCTAAGTCTAAAGATTACTGGTGACTTAGAGGATAATGATGATGATGATATTATCCTAGCTGACACTTTACTCTTGCTGCTAATTTTGGACCACTCACCAGATGAGGCAGTTCCCCATATTGTGTTATTGATAATTTGTCTCGTCAGAGAATTGGTTGCGTTGCAGGTTGGCTGACCTTGGAGTTGAAAGCAGTCTACACTAACTCTGCTTGCAGTGAGGAAGAGTCAGGGGCTGGTGCTTCTACTTGTTATTATATAAAGAATCAGGAAGTACTTATGAGAAAGTGGAGCCCTCCAACAGCACTCAGCCGACAACTGTGAATGGGAGGTTGTAACATCAAGTTGCTCCATCCCTCGTGTTTAGGTAGGCAGGATATCATTAGAGTGGCTCATGATTCCAGTTTGGCAGTGACACCTTGGAGTGAGGGAAGACTGTGGCACGCATTTTTGAAACACTTCTACTTGGCCAAGGTATCTTCAGAAGATGTTTTCTGGTATTGTAAAGATCTTGTCCACACCTGTCAAGTTGTGCCAGGAAGTGTAGATCAGACCGAAAAGGTTGCACCTCTTAGTTCCCATTCCTCCTTTTTGAGGCGCCATTCACCAGTGTGTTGGTGGATATTGTGGACCCTCTTCCTAAGACTTCTTCAGGATTTTCTTATGTGTTGACCCTGATTGATATGGCTACTCGTTATCCTGAAGCCATCTCCACTTTAGAAATATCTCTGCATAGAACGTGGTTACAGGAAATGCTAGGGTTCTTTCACCAAGTTTGGTCTGCCCAAGGAGGTACAGTCAGACCGGGGAAGTAATTTCATGTTTCAAATGTTTTCAAGCAGTTCTCTGAAAGAGTTGGGCATCACCCAGATCACGCTCTCTTCAGCTACCAGGTCCCCAGACCCAAGGAGCGTTGGAGAGATATCATCAAACAGCTCAAACTCGATGCTCAGGAAATACTGTTTGGAACATCAGAAAGACTGGGATAAAGGTCTTCCATTCGTTGTATTTGCCTCAAAAGAATCTCCAAATAAATCACTGGGCTTCTCACCCTTTGAACTACTGTTTGGCCATGAAGTAAGAGGACCCCGTAAGCTACTCAAGGAGAATGCTGGCTGTCGGAGGAAGATGATGTCAACTCTGCTGGAGTATGTGTATGAAGTTCAAAGAACGGCTGTCCACTGCTTTACAGCTGGCGAGGAGAGAATTTAGGAGCTGCTCAGGAGAAGATGAAGACGTGGTATGATAAGAAGTCCAGGTTACGCCACTTTCAGACAGGAGATCAGGTTTTGATTCTGCTACCAGTGCATGGGCAACCTCTTCAAGCCATGTTTAGTGGTCCTTATGTCGTGGAGAAGAAACTCAGTGATGTCAACTATTTCATCGCCACACCAGATTGTAGAAAGAACAAGCAACTTTGTCACATCAACATGCTAAAGTTATATCACAGGCGGGACGAGAATAACCCAGTCTGCACTGTAGCTCTTCCACCCGAGTCTGCAAATGAAGTTCTCCCATGAAGTATGAGCCTGAGTGATAGTTTGGGGAAGAATCCTGATATCATGAATGATCTCCAGACTAAGCTTTCTCATCTAGCTCCCAAGGAAAGGCAGGAGTTTTCGGCATTACTGCAGGAGTACCCGCAAGTGTTCCGTGCCACTCCAGGAAGAACCACTGTGTTGATGCATGATGTCGATGTTGGAGATGCAAAGCCAATGAAACTGCCTCCTTACCGTGTGAACCCAGTGAAAGTTCCTCTCATCCAGAAAGAGCTTGGCTACCTGTTGGACGACAAGATGATTGATCCCTGTCAGAGTGAGTGGAGTTCTCCAGCCACTCCAGTCCCTAAGCCAGGTGGGTCACAGCGGCTTTGCATCGACTACAGACGCGTTATTCAGATAACCAAAACAGACACTTACCCTCTCCCTCGCGTGGAAGATTGCATAGACAAGATCTGAAAGGCTAGGTATATAAGTAAGTTTGATTTGTTAAAGTTGCTTATTTGGTGCTATTGATGACCAAAAACAAAACTAATTAAATCAACATGGTGAAGCTTGGAAACCATTTTTTTTTTCTTTTTACCATTGTCTCACATGTACATCAATTTCACTAATTAAAAATCAAGTCGCCATGGTGAAGTTTGGTGGCAGGATGCGCAGGGTGGTGAGTGGATGGGTAAGTTGGATGGGCAAATGGGTGGCGTGGGCAAGGTGAGAAGGCTGGATGGATGTGATGGGACAGTTTGGGTGGGTGAGTAGGATGGGTGAGTGGGTGGGTGGGTAGGTGTAGGTGAGTGGATGTACAAAGTAGGTGGGCTGGGTAGGTGGGTAGGTGGGCTGGGTAGGTGGGTAGGTGGGAGGGCCGGGTGGTTGGGTGGGTCGCTGGACAAGGTGGATGGGTGTTCTGGGTGGAAAGGGTTAGTGGGCGACTTGATGGGTAGTGAGAAAATAGATCCATGGGTAGAATAGTTCCAGCATAGAAGCAGGGCCAGGGGGAATTTATCCCTAAGGAAATGGGCCCATTTGTGAACATAGGTCCAGTGGCTAAAATGGGACAGGGGGAGTCGTTTCCCATGGGGGAGGGGTGGCCCTTCTAGGGATCCAGGCAATGCCAGTAT